>NW_022163214.1:0-25000 GCF_008728515.1 Papio anubis | reverse complement strand
CCCAATAACAGCTGAAGAAATTATACACCCTACTTTCAGAATTAGACAGATCATCCAAACAGAACATCAACAAAGAAACATCAGCTTTAACCTGCAGCACAGGTCAAATGGACCTAATCGACATCTACAGAACATTTCATCCAACGGCTGCAGAACACACATTCTTCTCCTCCACATATGGATCATTATCAAGGATAGACCATATGTTAGGCCACAAAATCAGTCTTAAAACATTTTACAAAATGAAATTATATCCACTACCTTCTCTGAACAATGGAATAAAAGCAGAAATCAATAACAAGAGGAATTTTGGAAACTATACAAACACAGGGAAATTAAACAGTATGCTCCTGAATGACAGAGGGTCAATGAAGAACTTAAAAAAGAAATTGAAAAACTCCTTGAAACAAATGATAATGGATACACAACATGCCAAAACCGATGGGATACAGCGAAAGAAATACTAAGACGAAAGTTATAGCTATAGGCACCTACATCAGAAAAGTCGAAAAACTAAAAATAACCTAATGATGCACCTTAAAGAATTAGAAAAGTAAGAGCAAACCAAACCCAAAATTAGAACAAAGGAAACAATAAAGATCAGAGATGAAATATATAAAATTGAAACAATGAAAATACAAAATCAATGAAACGAAAAGTTTGTTTTTTCAAAAGATTCATATAATTGACAAGCCTTTAGCCAGACTAAAAGAAAGCAATCAAGAAAGTAATCCCAATTATAATAGCTACGAATAAAATTAAATACCTAGGAATTAACCAAGAAGTGAAAGATCCCCACGATGGAAATTATAAAACACTGATGAAAGAAATTGAAGAGGACACAAAAAAATGGAAAGATACTCCATGTTCATGGACTGAAATAATCAATATTGTTAAAACATCCATATTATCTAAAGTAATCTGCAGTTTCAATGCAATCTCTATCAAAATACTAATGACATTCTTCACAGAAATAAAAAAAAAATCCTAAAACTTATATGGAACCACAAAAGACACAGAATAGCCAAAGCTATTCTGAACAAAAAGAACAAAACTGGATGAATCACATTATTTAACTTCAAAATATACTATAAAGCTATAGTAACCAAAATAGTATGGTATTGCTCAAAAACAGACACATAGATCAATGGAACAGAATAGAGAACCCGGAAACAAATCCACACATCTATAGTGAACTCATTTTCAACAAAGGTGCTAATAACATACACTGGGGAAGGACAATCTCTTCAAAAAATGGTGCTGGGAAAACTGATATCCATATAAAAAAGAATGAAACTAGACCCCTCTCTCTCACCATATTAAAAAAATCAAATCAAAATGAACTAAGGACTTAAATTTAAGGTCTCACAATATGAAACTACTAAAAAAATACATTGGAAAAACTTGCCAGGACACTGGAGTTAGCAAATAATCCTTTAGTAATACACAACCAAAGCAAAAATGGACAAATGGGATCACATCAAGTTTAAAGTTTTCTGCACAGTAAAGGAAACAATCAATAAGTGAAGACACAACCCACAGAATAGGAGAAAATATCTGTCAACTGTCCATCTGACAAGGGATTAATAGCCAGGATATATAAGGAGCTCAAACAACTCTGCAGGAAAAAAACCTAATAATCTGATTAAGAAATGGGCAAAGGATCTGAATAGACATTTCGAAAAAGATGACATACAAATGGCAAACAGGTATATGAAAAAGCGCTCAACATTAAAGTCAGAAAAATTCAAGTCAAAACTACAATACGATATTATCTGTCCCCAGTTAAAATGGCTTTATCTAAAAGACAGACAATAACGAATGCTGGTAAGGATGTGGAGAAAAGGGCATCATTGTGCACTGTTGGTGGGAATGTAAATTAATACAACCACTATGGAAAACAGTTCGCAGGTTCCTCAAAAAACTAAAAACAGAATTATCATATGATTCAGCAGTCCTATGGTTTGGGATATACTCAAAAGAAAGGAAATCAGTAAATTAAAGAGATATTTGCACTCCCGTGTTTACTGTAGTACTATTCACAATAGCCAAGATTTGGAAGCAATCTAAGTGTCCATCAACAGACAAATAAAGACAATGTGGCACATATACCCAATGGCGTATCATTCAGCCATAAAAAAGAATGAGGGCCTAGCCTTTGCAACAACATGGATGGAACCGGAAGTAATTAAGGAAAATAAACCAGGCACAGAAAGACAAACTTCACATGTTCTCACTTGTTTGTGGGAGTTAAAAATTAAAACAACTGAACTTGTGGAGACAGAAAGTAAAAGGATGATGACCAGAGGCCTGGAAGGGTAGTTGGGTGGAAGGATGGTTAATGAGCATAAAAATATAGTTATATAGAATTAATAAGTCATAGTATTTGGTAAAACAACAAGGTGACTGCAGTCAACAATTATTATATATTTAAAACTGACTGGAAGAGTATAATTGGATTGGTTGTAACGCAAAGAAAGCATAAATGCTTGAGATGATGGATACCCTATTTACCACCATGTGATAATTACACATTGCATGCTTGTATCAAAATATCTCAGGTACCCCATAAATACAAACACCTACTATGTACCTGCAAACATTTTTTGAAAAGACGATATGACAAAGAAAAAATAGTTTTTTTTATTTAGACATCTGCTAATCTATCTTAATAAAACAGATGAAGGAGATACACCATGAAGAAAGGGTGTGATGGTTAATTTTATTTGTAAACCTGAATGGGCCCAAATATTCACTTAAATATTATTCATGGGTGTTCTGGTGAAGGTGTTTCTGGATGAGATTAACATTTGAATCAGTAGACTGAACAAAGCAGATTTCCTTCCCCAATGTGAGTGGGCCTCATCCAATCTGTTGAAGTTCTAAATAGAACAGAAAGCTAAGACAATATTTTTTTCTGTCTTCAAGCCTGTCTTTGAGCTAGGACACTGGTCTTCTCTTGCCTTTTTTTTTTTTTTTTTTTTTTTTTGGACTGGAACTTACACCATTAGCTCTCCTGGGTCTGAATTTCTCAGCCTACAAAATCACACGGTCTAATTCTGTACACTAAATTTCTTTACCATCATCCCTACCGCACCCCACCCCCGCCCGCCCACCCAAACACACACACACCCTATTGATCTGTTTCTCTGGAGAACTCTGAATAATACTGAGGACGTGAGGGGCACGCAGAATGAACTCACAGAGGCAGTGAGTCTTTATTTGGATTTTGACAGAAGAACAGGAAACTGATTCATGGAAAGAGAGGGAAGAAGGGTAAACTAAGTGGGGAAATAGTTTCCTCAAAAATTTGTGTGCATTTGGATGTTGTGTGGAACTACACAAGAAACAGGGTACTGGAGGAAGACTCTATGTCTGGACAAGTGGAGGAAGAACTGAAGAATCGATCTGATATGAAAGCACTAATTGTACACTGACTTAACACTGAGTCTCACTCAGACAATGGGGATAAACAGAGTAATGGGAACCTGGCCATGTACTCAAGGAGTACACTGTCTAAATAGCCGTCACCTCCTACCAGGCTTGTAGGTGATAAAAATAGGTTTCATAAAATATATTCTTGCTCAATAAAGATGCAAGCCAAACATCACATTTGCAACATATAAGACAAATATTTTGCCAAGAAAATGCATATCAAAAATTACTATGTACCAAGGTACCTGAATTATAGATGGAAGGTCAAGTGAGGTGAATGAGTGAGTCCTGAAGCAAGCTGTGATGGAGCAAGGTAGACAGGCAAGAGCTTCATCCTGTGAGTAAATGTGCCTGATGTCTTGATTTATTTTGAACCAAAATGAACAGGCCACAGGCTACATGGCACAGTTGGGTTACTCCAACGTTTTAGATTTCTAAAATTATTACTAGCATAAGCTATGGCTCAAAGGCCACAGAGCACTGCTTAACATTAAGTTCAAGGTTAATGTTAGCTGCTTCATGAAACAGCACAGAAATGAGTTATAGGGCTACAGACAGGGCTGAAAAGAACCTTCTGTCTTTCAAAGGTGATAACTGTGTTTTCAGGCTTTGGAGCAGAATGCTCAGATTTGAGGGAAGATTAAAATCTTTATGATACCATCCTTTTTTGTTTTCCTGTGTGTTACATAGCCATGGCTTTCACTGAAATACCATTTTCTATTAGAATCCACTGGCATTTCCTTCCTGCTGATGGCTGGAAAAATATTTATCTTTATACATACATGAGCATATTTAAATCCCCTCCAATGTGTTGTTTGACTACTCAGTTTATTTCAGTTTTTATTGAAATAACTGTCCACTTGTACTATGGCTATCTTTATAAAAACATATGTAAATGTATTCTGTTTTGACAGGGTTTTTTAAAGTGCATTTGCTTTAGTTATTCATATTGGTGGAATTTAGCCACATTAATCATTTTTCAAATTTTCTGTGTGTGATTGCCTGCCATGAACACTGATGCCAGCACATTTCTTTTTAGCTACTTTTTTTGGGGTTAGAGAGATATTGCTGCAACTTCAGAACTGATGATTTCCGACAAGATTGTAATATATCACATACCACATTTGCAAGATAAAAGCTATGCCCATAGTTTAAAATCACTTAAAATATATGTGTAAAGAGAAAAGCTTAATTGATTTTCCAAATCACTTTCCTGTAAAGTTGAACTGTTTCTTAAAACCTTAGTTGTTTTTTATACTACTATATACAACACCCATCAGGATTTAAAATTCCAGTTATACTCAATATTAGCAAGGTCATTCTTATGCACCATTGGTAGAAACATAAACCAGTGTACTTTTGTCTACAGGGCAGTTAAGAGTTAATAGGCAATATACATAAGGAACATTAAAGAAGAGAAAAACCTTGAACCTGGAAATTTCACTTATGAGTATTCATCCTGGTTATGATATTCATTTTAATACAGCTGACAGCTGCAAAAAACCTTTAGAATAATATGATTACTAATAATAGGAGACTAAAATAAATTATGGCATATCCACATAAGGGAATTCTATGTAGCCATTAAAAAGGGTGGTTAGGTATGGACTCAGTGACTTAAAAAGGTGGTCCGGATACAATCATCTCTCTGTAATAGCATTTGTTTTAATGTTACATACATATGTCTGCTTGTATAAACACATAGAAAAAATTTAGAAGAATGGATCTTAACATGGTTTCTGTTGAAGAGAGGTTTTTTTCTTGTTTAAATTTTCTAATTTTTACATAATACATTTTTTATAGTTATAACATATATACGCACACACACACACACACAAACACACATATGCACTACAGAAGCTTCTTTTCCAGCTGTCTTGTCTCTAGGCATATGGACTTTGAACCAACCTAGCAGAAAGGGCCCACGGTGGGGGCAGGGAATCTGATGGCCCCATCCCTCCTAGACCTGATCTGCCTAGCTCAGCTGTCCCCTAACACAGGAGCAAGGACCCTGCTCACCAGACTGTCCTGGATGCAGGGAGTCTCCACCAGCCTCCGGACTCCATTCTCCACGGTGACTCCCAGCCAGTTGAGTGCTGCCCAGCACCAGAGGTAGTCGTAGCCGCCATGCCAGTAGCTCACAAATGCAAATGTCATCGCCGTGGAAAACAGTGTCCCCAGCAGGCCATGCTGGGACCCGCCCACTGGAATGTACACATACCTAGAGAAAGAAGAGGCTGTTAGGAGCCATGCAGAGGGCTGCCCTGCAACTCTGCCTGCTCCCTAGCTTGACTCTCCTGTCACACACTGCTGTTCACATATGCAGATCCTTCCTCGCTTCCAGGAGGCCAGATTCCTTGGATTCTCCATCCCACAAGGAGTTGGCAAAAACCCAAGCCTCAGCTCTGCAGGGTGTTAGGTTAAATGAACACACAGGCTCAAGAGCTCTCATTACTAGAGCAAAATAGCACTTACAAGAGGCAGGGCAAGAAGTCATGAATTTAGAGTTTCTGAAAGGGGTGGGCCCGGGCCCAACCCTGGAAATCCAATCACAGAATGGCAGTTAGGCTTCTGGCTACACGGGACCAGCAACCTTCAAGGCAGGTGATATGGTTTGGCTGCGACCCCACCCAAATCTCATCTTGAATTGTAGCTCCCAAAATCCCCATGTGTCATGGGAGGGACCCAGTGTGAGGTAATTGAATCATGGGAGTGGGTTTTTCCTATGCCGTTCTCGTGGTAGTGAATAAGTCTCACACGAGATCTGATGGTTGTACAAAGGGCAGTTCCCCTGCACAGGCTCTCTTGCCTGGCACCATGTAAGATGTGCCTTTGCTACTCTTTCGCGTTCCACCATGATTATGAGGCCTCCCCAGCCATGTGGAACTGTGAGTCCATTAAACTGTTTTTTCTTTATAAATTACCTAATCTTGGGTATTTCTCATAGCAGTATGAAAATGGACTAATACAGCAGGTGCAGATTTTACAGCTCAGACTATTAAGTTTATGGTAAACCCATTATTTAAATGCAGTTGGTAAGATCACGTTCCTAAACAGGCAGGAGCTGGGTGCAGCAGATGGGTGCCAGAGACGGTTCCCTAGCTTTCTAGGCAGGTTGCCCAGAAGCAGTCGTGAATTCACAACAAAGAAAAGGGCTCTGTGCTCACAGGGCAGCCAAAGTACCAGACAAAATGCACAGCCGTCCCCTGGGTATGTTCTCTATTGCCGAGACAGCTGCCTGAGTACAGAGAGACAGGACTATGTTCTTCAGTCAGTATTTTCCTGCTTGAGTTGGACAAAACTCACACCTTAGGCTGTTAGGACCTGGAAAGCTAGGAGCTTTTTGCAATAGCCTTTTTAAAAAACCCATAGGCCTTTGTTTATTGCTGATCAGTGCGTCTTTGTCCAACCTTCCTCCAGGAGGGAAAAGGAGAAAATCCTTTTCTGAATACACAGTATGTTCCAAGTACTAGACACTTTACATATACTACTTTGTTTGATTCTTTAAAGCACTATATGTATGGTTTATACCCACTGCCCCAGCATTTTAAACAACTTAGCATTTGTCCTGTTCATATACCATTTTAATTTGGGGGAGGCGATCAAACTTGTTTTTGAGGAGAAAATAAAATTGTTTTCGGAGAGGAAATTGTTCTAGTCAAAATGTTTTCAACAGGACTATTTTATTTTTAGAGATAGCATCTCTAGATGTTACCCAGGCAGGAGTGGAGTGGTGCAATCTTAGCTTACCACAACCTCAAGCTCCTGAACTCAGACAATGCTCCCACTTCAGTCTCCCAAGTAGCTGGGACTACAGGCATGCACCACCACACCCAGATAATTTAAATTTTTTTTTTGTAGAGATGATAAAAGTTGCGTAGGCTGGTCTTAAACTCCTAGCCTCAAGTGATCCTCCTGCCTTAGCCTCCCAAAGTGCAAGGATTACAGGCGTGAGCCACCACACCTGGCTTAATAGAACTGTATAGGTAGGCAAGCTAAAAACAAAAGCAACTTATCAGGCTATAAATCTTTTAAAAGACTATACCATTGTAATTACTTCAAACTATGCCACTGGACAAAGACTCTCTCCTTGACTAAACTTTAGTCAAGCTCCTCCAAGCTCTCTAGGCCTCGACCTTGGTGTCCATCTTTATTGTAGCAAGAATACTGCTAAGTCGGTTTAGAACGAACCCCCCACCTGCAGTATCTGATCATGCTCCAATATCTGGCCAAATTCTTCATCACCTACTCTTGGTGTCTGATCACCCTGGCTGCCTTCAGGAGGAATCCTGTTAAGTCTGTTTAGCCAGAATCCCCCTATTTCCCAACGTTTCCTCTTAATAGTAGTCTACTCAATGACCTCCACCTTGCTCCTTGGCTATATCCCCCTTGTCCAAGCTGTATTCAGAATTGAGCCCAGTTCTGGCTGGGTGCAGTGACTCTTGTATGTAATCCCAGCACTTAGGGAGGCCGAGGCGGGTGGATCACCTGAGGTGAGGAGTTCGAGACCAGCCTGGCTACACGGCAAAATCCTGTCTCAACCAAAAACACAAAAATCAGCCAGGCATTGTGGTGTGGGCCTGTAGTCCCAGCTACTTGGGAGGCTGAGGCAGAAGAATCTCTTGAACCTGGGAGGAGGAGGTGAAGGTTGCAGTGAGCTGAAAACACGCCACTGCACTCAAGCCTGGGTGACAGAGCAAGACTCTGTCAAAAAAAAAAAAAAAATTGAGTCCAGTTCCATACTGAGGTCTCTTTTCCCCTATTACAATAGTTCCCAAATAAATTTTTTTACTGCTTCAACTACTACCTATATCTGGTTTTTCTTTGACATCCTCCACTCTCAAATATGTTCCAGTTTCCAGTTTGGATAATAAATTATTTGATCACCTTACATAATCCCATTTTATGGGTGAGGAAACCGAGGTTGAGAAATTAATTTGCCCAAGGTACACAGTTGGGGAGGAGAAAGACCAAGAAGCAAATCTGCAACTGTACACCCAACTTACTGCTTCCATTACATCCGTGGGCTAATTTTTAAAGTCCTCTATATTTCACCCCAATCAGGAACTATTAAACTGGAAGGTATGTGAGAATGTAGCAGTTTCAGAAATAAGTAAAGCAAAGCCAATTCTTTCATTTGTGCAAAAACAGGACCATCTTGACAATCAAGTTAGCAAATAGGCATCAAGCACTCAATACAGATTACGGAATCTTCCACCTGCTGTTGAGCATGTCTTTAGGCCTTCAGGGAATTCCTGGCACTATGGGAAACAGACATGACTTTGTTCTTGCTATAAGGATGGGCATACCTGCTTGTGAAACAATAGCAAACAAGTCCCATCATTAAGCTATGTGACATGGTACAAAGTAGACTAGGAAGGTTTCAGAGTGCAGGGGAGAAGGGTGTGAGCGAAAACAGTGGGGCAAAGGAGGCTGAAGGGCGAAGCCTCTCATTCTGGCAAGGCCAAGAGGATGAGTTTTGGTAGGCAAAGAGAAGCTTGGGTTCTGCGCCAAGGACACAAAGGAGGGGCTGGATGACAAGTCAGAAAAGCCTGACAGCCCAGGGCACAGTGGTCTTATCCGGTGTTCTGCTGCCCCCCAGAGGCTGCTTGGTTATTGGTGTAGAATACTCAGCGGAGGCAAAAAATGGGCCAGAATTACGCTGCTTCCTACCTGCATGGAGGTAACCGCTGGCCCATCATGAGGCCGCCCTTAACTTTACATAACCAGTGTTGTATGTAAAAATAAAATAGGGTGATCAAACCTATTGCAAAAGGATGAAGAACGACTTCTCTTTAAGGAAACTGTGCAGAGGGCTATTTTATAAAACAGATTATCAAATTCTCTTTTCACCCAACCTGCTTCATGTTGTTGTGGTTGCTATTGTTTAAATCGTATCTTACTAATTAAAAGTGAGCTGCAGCCAGGGACAGTGGCTCACGCCTGTAATCCCAGAACTTTGGGAGGCCGAGGCTGGGGGGTCACTTGAGGTCAGGAGTTCAAGACCAGCCTGGCCAACATGGTGAACCCTGTCTCTACTACAAATACAAAAATTAGCCAGGTGTGGTGGTGCACACCTATAGTCTCAGCTACTTGGGAGGCTGAGCCAGGAGAATTGTTTGAACTTGGGAGGCAGAGGTTGCAGTGAGCACCACTGCCCTCCAGCCTGGGCAACAGAGTGAGACTCCATCACACACACACACACACACAAATTAGCTGCGCTGTATATGTCAGAAAACCATAGCATAAAACCCTCTCATTCTCCACACCAATGGTACTTGATCTTGAATTCAACTCCAAGGAGGACACGTTTTCAAGCTTGTGATCAGGAAACATCTAGCCCCAAAATTACATGCCCAGCTATTTTGGGCATCTCCTGGAACCAAGGCTCTGTTACTTTGCCTTCAAAATGACAGCAGACAAACATCTCTGAAAATTCCTTTTATTCCAGAAATTCATATATGGCAGGTCTCCAAGGACATGAGGCTGTTTGTTTCAAACCAGAAGAGGGTATAGTTTCAAGACTGGAAGATAAAAATCCCTTCTTTATTCTTAATTTCTAGAAAACAGTACGTGTGGTAAAAAGAAGAGCAAACAGGTTATTTTCTTTTACGAATTCTACCATCTTCTGTCAGTTTCATGATTAATAAAAACAGAAACATGTCTCTTTTTTTAGAAAAGCAATAGTATGAAACTGCTTACTAAGATTCGCTGCACAGTAAATTGATTTCCCAATGGAAGAAAGCAATCAGCACCACCTTCTCAGCAAAGCAAAACTAAAAACCTTGCTTCTTGTCAGTGACTGTGTCAGGCTGAGTCTTCATGAAGCCTGCCTCGGCCTGGCTGGCTTCGTGTGGTCACCGCTTATAGAAAATGCTGCAGCCACCTTCTTAATTTAAAAGCATCTCACCGAATCAATGCACCATAGAACACCCCCAACTCAGGAGGAAGAATCCATATAAAATGTAGACAGTATTGATGACTTCTACCCTTTACTCAGTGCCCATGCGCCAGATGCTTGATGCATACTATTTCTAATCATTAAAACAACCCTCCAAGGAAATAACTAGGCCTATTTTACACAGGAGAGGTAAAATCTGCACCTAGAATGTTGTGGTTTTGGTGATCTATTTCCTGTTTAACCAAATCTTCAAAGCAGTCTCCACAGAAACATCCACTGATGTTTTATTAACTGAAAAATGTCCTTTCTAGGAAAGAATTCTTGCTCAAGAGAATAATGCTTACAATTTACAAAGGGATTTGAGCCAATGAGCTCTGTTAGCCACTGTTCAGTGTCAGAAGACAAGAGGTATAACTTCTGCTTTTGAGCGACTAAGTAGTCACCCTCTGTCCCACAAGCAGAGATAACACCTGCTATCTCAACTCCCTGACATCCTGCAGACATCTGCCTATTTCAGAAGTGGGGCACAAAAAGTTGGTGGCTAGGGTGATGCTGAGTAGAGGTACATAAAGGGAGAAGAAAGTATCTAGCTCCCTCACACCTACTATGAAAAACAACACAAATATACGCCCTACAGTGGGAGACAGGGGTGGAAACAATCCATGTGGTAAACGCATTTATCTGAAAATCGCAACACTTCCTTTTTCCAAGGACCCATACAATAGCTCCTTGGCTTGCTACATTTACCACTTAATTCTATGACAGACTAATCCCAGACCCCAATAAGGTATGAAGATGAAGCACCAGACACTGACGGACGTGGCTTTTACTGTCTCCTGCACTGAGCCGAGGTGGGCTTGCTGGTTTCCTGTCATTATTTACCTATTCATCGGCCGAGCTAGGGCAGACAGTTGCTGACATCCTACTCCAGCTCCGCCTTAACTTTCCACCCTTATTTCCCTTCTCCCCACTTGGCTCTGGTGACAAATCCTAAAATCCTGAATAAAGGAGAATTTGATAGCTCCGTGCCCTTGGTCATACCATTTCCACATCTAGAAGATATTCCTCCATCCTCCCTGATTTTCCAACACCTACTCAGTCTATAAACTCCAGTTGATTTTCCATGTCCAGGAAGTCTCTTTTGCATTTTCCAGCTTGCAGTTTAACCCAGGAACCTACGGCGTGTACTGTCTGTTCCGCTGATTGAACAGCTATTTACCAAAATGTGTCTATTATGGGTGTCATTTGAACTAAATTATAAGATTCATTCAGACAGCACTAGATACGTGATGTGCGTATGCATATGCATGTATGTGTGTATTACACAGCTACTAGTCAACAGTACTTATATACGTAACATAATTTCCATTTACTGCTGCTAGCCTCGAATAGCTTTTAAACTTGTTGTAAATTGTCACCATTGTCATGGACCCATTATAAGCAACAGAAACAAAGGGAATATTGATTATAAGGTCCTGTACCAGGTACTGGGAGACTTTGGAAGACACCTGTTCCTAAAGAATACAGACCACTGAAAGACCCTGAAGTTTCTCCATACTTTGTAATCCTAATTACCCTATTAAAGTCAAAAGTATATGTCACTACACCTCTGGAACTACTCTAACCCTAAGAGATTTACCACCCAAAGTAAAAGTACTTGTCCTTCAAAGAACAGAGCCTTTAGTGGCTAGGAAAGGCAAGACTTTTGTCCATGTTACACTGGTGGTGAGGTGACCTCACCTTGGCTTCATCTGGGCCCTGAGACCAGTCCCTGTGCTCAGGTTTCTCTACAGAGCTGGCTGTGCTGTCCTGAGCCCAGTTCTCATGGGCAGTAGCTCCCCTGACCCAACCCTGGCTCTGGCTTTGGCCTTGGCCCACATTTTAGTGCTCTTTCTCATAGCCAATGATGACCCTCCAGTCAAATCTCCATCTTCTAGGTAGTTATCACAAAGGAAGCTACACATCTACTTATAAAAAGTTTTCACAATCTACCCATCTGACAAAGGTCTAATACCCAGAATTTACAAGGAACTTAAATGTATTTATAAGAAAAAAACAAATAATCCCATCAAAAAGTGGAAAGAAGATATGAACAGACACTTCTCAAAAGAAAACATTTATGTGACCAATAAACATATGAAAGAAAGCTCAACATCCCTCAGCATCAGAGAAATGCAAATCAAAACCATGATGAGATATCATCTCACACCAGTCAGAATGGTGATTATTAAAAAGTCAGGAAACAATAGATGCTGGCTAGGCTGTGGAGAAATAGGAACGCTTTCACACTGTTGGTGGGAATGTAAATTAGTTCAACCATTGTGGAAGACAGTATGGCAATACCTCAAGGATCTAGAACCAGAAATACCATTTGACCCAGCAATCCCATTACTGGGTATATAATCAAAGGAATATAAATCATTCTACTATAAAGACATATGCACACGTATGTTTTTTGCAGCACTATTCACAATAGCAAAGATTTGGAAGCAACCCAAATGCCCATCAATGATAGACTGGATAAAGAAAATGTGTGGAATACTATGCAGCCATATAAAGGAATGAGATCATGTCGTTTGCAGGGACATGGATGAAGATGGAAACCATCATCCTCAGCAAACTAATACAGGAACAGAAAACCAAACACTGCATGTTCTCATAAGTGGGAATTGAACAATGAGAACACATGGACACAGAGAGGGGAACAACACACACCAGGGCCTGTTGGGGGGTGGAGGGTGGGAGGAGGGAACTTAGAGGACAGGTCATCATGGCAGCAAACCACCATGACACACGTATACCTATGTAACAAACCTGCACATTCTGTATACATATCCCCCCCCTTTTTTTTTTAAGAAATAAGGAAAAAAATTTTTCAAAGGAAGATGCACACAAAAAGGAATATAATTTGCTTTTAATATCTCTCTGTCCAGTAGAGATAATAGCAGCATCTTAATAAGTAATAACCAGCAGTTGGTTAATGGGCAACCATAGGCTTTGTCATCCTCCAGAAGGCTAAGAGGAGTCTATTTTCAAAGCAGAGAAAATATTTTGAGCTGGGCTAATTCTCAGCTCCTTTACTAAAAGATGCTATATAAAAGCTTTATATGCAATTCTGAAAATTGTCTATTAAAAATTCTATGCCCTCTTTGGCAACAGAACATTGTAGAATTTATAAAATAGAAATTAAATTCAAGCTATATTTAGCCTACACTTCAACTTCTAGGTAAATGTAATTAGATGCCAACATTTAAAAAATAATAATTTCTTTCTTTTCTCACTGAGCTGGTAGTTCAGTGAGTTGAAGTACTGTGCTGATGAACCCAAGCTTGTAGCCTCCATCTTAGAGAAAGATTCAACCACGCCTTCATAGTTCAAAACCCAAACTCTGGCTTCACAAAAGCTCTATCTTTCTCACAGAAAGAGAGGCTGAGAGAGTATGAATGACTCAGTCTAAGCACATTTGTCGCTAGAAAACAGCCCAAGCAGCAACAGTGGTGAAATGGAGGACAAGAAAGAGGGCAGTGCTTGAGAGCTAGAAGATGTGACCTTGGCCCTGCTCTGCCACTCACCAACTTCTGTAACCCCAAACTTGTCAAGTAAACTTCTCAGCTTAAATATACACACTGAGTATGCACTAGCAGCACTAAAACCTTCTTTGAGTATGAGTTGCTCTGAAGATCAGATGAGACAATATATAAAGACTCTGGATCCACATTTAATTTTTTTTTAATCATGGCAAGAACACTTAGCATGAAATCTACACTAACAATTGTTTAAATGCATAATACAGTATCGTTAACTATAGGCACAATGCTACCAGTGGATCTCTAGAAATTCTTCATCTTGCATAACCAATATTTTATATCCATTGATAAGGAAAAGACCCCCTTCCTCTCACCCCTGGCACCTGGCAACCACCATTCTATTCTTCGCTTCTATGAGTTTGACTAGTTTTTAACCTTTAAGTTTAGGGGTACATGTGCTGGTTGTTATATAGGTAAACTCGTGTCATGGGGGTTTGTTATACAGATTATTTCATCACCTACATATTAAGCCTAGTATCCATTAGCTATTTTTCCTGATTCTCTCCCTCCTCCCACCCTCTATCCGTGGTGTTTGTCATTCCCCTCTGTGTGTCCATGTGTCATCTTTTATCTCCCACTTATAAGTGAGAACATGGAGTATGTGGTTTTCTGTTTCTGCTAAAGATAATGGCCTCCAGTTCCATCCATGTTCTTGCAAAGTACATGATCTCAGTGTTCTACATGGCTGCATGGTAGTCTATGGTGGATATGAACCACTTTTTCTTTATCCAATCTACCATTGATGGGCTTTTAGGTTGATTCCATGTCCTTGCTATTGTGAATAGTGCTACAGTGAACATCTACATGCATGTGGAGTTTGACTATGTTTAGATCTCTCATATAAGTGGAATCATACAGTATTTCTCTTTCTATCATGGGCTTATTTCACCTTCATAGCCTTATATATAACTGGAATCATACAGTATTTGTCGTTCTGTTATGGGCTTATCTCACTGAATAGAATATTCTTCACGTTCATCAATGATGTTGCAACTGGCAGGAACTTCTTCTTTTTTGAGGCTGAATAATATTACATTGTATGTATATACCACATTTTCTTTATCAATCAATGTATCAATAGATATTTAGGTTATGTCCATATCTTGGCTGTTGTGAATAATGCTGAAATTAATATGGAAGTATAGATATCTCTTCTAGATACTGATTTCAATTATTTTATATACTCAGAAGTGCAATCACTGAATCACATAGTAGCTCTTTTTTATTTTTCTGAGGAATCTCCGTACTGTTTTCCATAGTGGCTGTACCAACAATGTACAAGAGTTCTATTTTTCCACATCCTCACCAACACCTGTTACCTTTGTTTTTCTAGAAAATGACAGCCATCCTAACACATATGAAGTGATATCTCATTGTGATTTTGATTTTCATTTCCATGATGACTGGTGATATTGAGCATCTTTTGCACATATATCTTGAAACATACAACCTACCAAGAATGAATCAGGAAAATCTAAACAGACTAATAACAAAGAGATTGAATTAGTAATTAAAAACCTCACAACAAAGAAAAGCCCAGGACCTGATGGCTTCACTGGTGGATTCTAACAAACATTTAAAGAAAAAGTAATACCAATCCTTCTCCAACCGTCAAAAGAACTGAAGAAAAAGAACACTTCACAAACTCATTTTATGAGGCTGTCATTACCCTGATACCAAAGCCAGACAAAGACATCATTAAAAAACTACAGGTCAGCTGGGCACAGTGGCTCACATCTGTAATTCCAGAACTTTGAGAGGCTGAGGCAGGCAGATCACATGAGGTCAGGAGTTCAAGACCAGCCTGGCCAACATGGTGAAACCCTGTCTCTACTAAAAATACAAAAATTAGCCCAGTGTGGTGGTGCATGCCTCCTGTAATCCCAGCTACATGGGAGACTGAGACAGGAGAATTGTTTGAACTCAGGAGGCAGAGGTTGCAGTGAGCTAAGATTGCACTTCTGCACTCCAGCCTGGGTGACAGAGTGAGACTCCATCTCAATAACAAAACAAAACAAAACAAAACAAACCTACAGGCCAATATCCCTGATGCACATAGATGCAAGAATACTCAACAAAATACTAGAAAACGAAATTCAACGGTATGTTGAAAGAATTGGTTCATCATGATTAACTGGGATCTACCCCTAAGGTGCAAGGATGTCTCAGCTTACACAAATCAATTAGCATGATACATCACATTAACAGAATGAAGGACAAAAGCCTTCGTTATCATCTTAATACATGGAGAAAAAGCATTTGGCAAAATTAGACAAACTTTTATGATTAAAAACTCTCAACACACTAGGTATGGAAGAAATTTATTTCAGTACAATAAAGGCCATATATGACAAGCCACAGCTAACATATTTGACATTGAAAAACTGAAAGTCTTTTTGCTAAGATCGGCAACAAGCAAGAATGCCCACTCTCACCACATCTTTTCAACATAGTATTGGAAGTACTAGCTAGAGTAATCAGAAAAGAAAAATAAATAAAAGGCATACGAATTGGAAAGGAAGAAAACATTATGTCTGTTTATAGATAACATGATCTTATATATAAAAAACCCTAAAGACTACAAAAAACCCATTAGAACTAATAAACAAATTCAGTAAAATTGGAGGATATAAAAGTAACATAAAAATCAGTTGCTTTCCTATAAATAAATGATCCAAAAAGAAAATTAAGAAAAAATATCATTTTTAAAAGAACGAAAAAAAAAAAAAAAAGAAAAGAAAAAAATAGAATGACAAAGAATAAAATACTTAGGAATAAATTTAGCCAAGAAGGCAAAAGATTTATACACTGAAAACCATAAAACATTGATGAAAGAAAGTAAACACACACAAAAAAATGGAAAGATATGCTGTGCCCATGGATAGGACCCTGGAGATTTTAACACTGCATACACATGAAAGGTTTATACTTACTAATAATGGGCCAGCAGCAGCATACTTTATTCAACGAAAATCATGTTAAGTGTTCTTAACACACACACACACACACACAGACACACACACACACAAAACCCAAAGGGGTACAAGGAAACTTTTGGAGGTGATGGATATGCTTATTACTTAGATTATGTTGATGGTTTCATGGGTGCATGCATATGTCCAAACACATCAAATTGTACACATTAATATGTGCAATTTTTGTGTATCAGTTACACTCCAATAAAGCTGGGGTTTTAAAAAGCCATTATCATAACAAGTAGCACTCCTATATCTTTCATCAGCATTTGAAGACACCAAGAACACTGAACTGCTTGCTCAGGCATGTTCTTTACTTGAAACCATTAGTCCTAAAAGTGTCACTATCAGATCCAGGTCACTTAGTGCTATTGGGTCAAAGCTATGGATTCAACACCCACATATACCTGTTGATTATGCTTAATCCAGATGACAGCCAGCTGTTCTCCACACATCTAACACTGGCTGCGGAGGAGCCTGCAGAAGGTATGTGGGTGTGCCAGGGTAAGGCAGTACCTACTACGATTTTGTCTATCTCCAACATTTTGCCATCAAATAACTGTCACCCTTCCCCTCAGGTTCCCCCTTTATCTGCCAAGTAGAAAAGTCACCTGACCAAGTCCTTTTCTTACAATGAGTTACTGCAGTAACTGTCTAAAGAAAGTCCTTATACAGGTTTACACATTTTATCAGTTTAAGTGACCTAATGATGTCCTGGGAGGTCAAAGTCCGATGACACATGTGTCTTTGTGGTATTACAATCTTCATACCAGAGACTGTAAAACAAGCAAGCAAAGCAAAAAAACCAAAAGCACTTTTCAAGATGTCATGCATCAAAACTAGCTCCCAGTCACAAACAGGGACATGCCAAGGCCCAGGGGAGGTGAACACCAGAAAGGGGTATGTAATGTTTCCCTCCCTGGGGTTTCTAACCCTCTTCTTCTGCTTGAGAGCACACTGAAGCCTCAGCATCCCCAGGGCTCCCAGGCCCAGGTCTATTCTGGGTTATAAATAAATACTATATAAAACAGATTCTTTGGAGGTTTGAGCAAAGGAGACAGAGTGGGAATTTACACTCTTTAGTGCTGCAAAGCTGAGTCTAATTGCTAATAAAAAGGTCCTTGAAGCCTCGGTTTAATAACCACCAACATTTTCTGGCTGCCTGCCTGTCTTCCCACCTTTCTCCCAGGAGGATGCTAAAAGCATTTATAAGCTTCCCTAGGCCAGAGGAAAAGGTGGGGGCGGGGTGGGGGGGGACGAAAAGCCAGAAGTAAAGGGGCAAATGAGGATGTCCATATGATGAAGGGATGCATGACTTCTCCCACTGCACAGTCAGGAGGAGAAGGGGTAGGGGAAAGAGCCCACCCTTGCCCCCAAGGCATTTCCCAACCTTTGCTCCATCAGCAGATCCCAAATCCAGGGATTAAAATTGCCACCATCCTGGGCATACACCTCCTCTAATCAGCATGTGAACTATGGGTTTCTCCTGGATGTTTCCTTTCCATCTCTGCCTCTCACTCACATCCTATTCAGTGCCAGTCCTGCCGGTCCTAATCTTCAAACTCATTTATCATGGCTGTTAGGAAAATGTTCACTCTAAAATAAACTTGTACAACTTAAAGGTTACTGTGCTGGTACAATGCCTTGGAGTCTCTGGAAGAAAGTGCTCTGAGGACAAGTGCAATAAAGAAATGCCTAGCTGGTTCCCGAAGCATTTCATTCCTCATCTGGGTTTATGGTGTAATGATTTTGTGGCAGCTAAGCTGGAGAGGGCCCCGGAGGCGGGGTCCATGGCCTTGATAGGTGTATACTCCAGGTTTTCAAAGCAACCCAGTACCACACATATGAAGTCTGGTCTGTTGGTCAGTTAGCAAAAACAAAAATCAACAGCTGACGTGTGTAACATAAAGGAAAAGAAGAGGCAAGTTCTTTGTGGTCAGGAAGCATCTAGTCTAATAAGGGTGGGCAAGTCTCTACCTTCGGGGGTCCCACTTCCAGTGGATTCCCATTGTATTATGGCCTAAATTAAACCCATCAGCTTGGCTTCCTCTAAGTCATTCTCCAACTGCCTCTTATGCCACTAATTTCATCTTACCAGCCTCCAAAATAGATTCTCCACCCCAGTCATTAACTTCATTCCTGCCCAAACCTGGGCCTTGTAATCATGCCATGCCATCCCATCCCCCAAGCACAGAAGGCCTCTGGTCAGTCTTTTCCATCATTTGATCTCTCAAAATGGGTTTAACATTTACTTCCACGAAAATTTCCCCACCCAATCTCACCCTTTGATTCTTTACCTCTTTAAGATTCATGCATTCATCTCAACCTAAATGATTTCTTTCAACTTGCTGATGTGCTACTCTTTAATACTTCTGAGCTACCTCACCAGGCCTGACAGCATGCAGGATTCCTCACCTTACATCAATATCTGCAACACAGAATTATAAAATTTCCCTTCTTAGTCCACCAGAGTCTAATTTAGACTCCAAATTCAGGAGGACACTCAATAAATCCTAGTGAATTTCCTTTGTCTCCTGCTCTTTCCTTCATCCTTCTCATTTCCCTGATTCATCTCTCTTGCCTCTTCTTTTGACTGTCACTCCTTGTAAACAAAAGATGATTCTCCAGCTAGAAACTGTGACTTCATAAGTAAATATCACTGTTTATGTCTGCCGCCACTGTGTTCTCCTCTAAAGTGCTTTGGGGTTTCGAGGGAATATTTACGAAGTCAGACTAAATCATAGATACCAACCGGAGATACCCTGAGCAAAAGGGACGGCTGGCGGGGACTGATGGGGGGACACATACCAACGCCAACCTCTCCAAGAAAGCTGCTGGAACTACCGAAAGAAAAGGGAGATTTAACCACAAAGCAAAACTCCAGGGTTACATGTTTTTAAAATTAAAGCACTCAAGTTGTGATATTTAACATATATGACCTTAACTTTAAAAGCATCAAATAAAACCATGGCTGTGCCCATCAGTATTCGATATCTGCGAGGGGATGGGGTCCAGGAGGCCAAGAGTTGGCCTTTGCTCTATTACTTGGGTTAACTTTCCTGACGATACCTCTTCCTTGGCCAGGCACGTCACTTCAATTCCAGCGTGTTCGCAGGTCACAAAAAGAGTAGTGTGGGTCAGGCGCGGTGGCTCACGCCTGTAATCCCAGCACTTTGGGAGGCCAAAGTGGGAGGATCACGAGGTCAGGAGATCAAGACCATCCTGACTAACACGGTGAAACCCCGTCTCTACTAAAAATACAAAAAAATTAGCCAGGTGTGGTGGCGGGCGCCTGTAGTCCCAGCTACCCGGAGAATGGCGTGACCCCGGGAGGCGGAGCTTGCAGTGAGCCGAGATCACGCCACTGCACTCCAGGCTGGGCAACAGAGCGAGACTCCGTCTCAAAAAAAAAAAGAGTAGTGTGGAGTCAGGACCTTAAAAGCACCTTAAAGCACAGAGTAGGGCAGATGTAGGGATAAGTAAGTCAGGGTCACAGATTTCAGTGGCAGTCACTTTTCTGGTTTTTGATTTACAACTGGGAATAGCTGAAGGGCTAGGAGAGAACCAGGGAATGAAGCCTCTTGAAAGGTCTATAAAGTCTGGGAACATTTGAGACATAAGCATAAACGCTCTTGAAGAGTTACAAAATATCACAATAGTGTGCAGTTTGCTACTGGTTTCTATCAAAGCAGAGAGGATCTGTCTTCCCTGATTGGGTTTCAGAACACAGAGCTCCTGAAATATTAGCTTATGCTTTTGAGTTCCCCATTTTCCCTACCCCTCTGCTGCCATGAAGTTAACTCTTGTCTTTTAACCAAAATTAAAATGCATCGGCAAGTGCAAAATGCACAGGGGAGAGTTTGAGTGGTGGGTCTCACTCTGTTGCTCAGGCTGGAATGTACTGGTGCAATCATGGCTCACTACAGCCTCAAACTCTTGGGCTCAACAGATCCTCCCATCCCAGCCTTCTGAGTAGCTGGGACTGCGAGTATACACCACCATGCCTGGCTACGTTTTTTTTATATTTTAGAGACCAGGTCTCACTATGTTGCCCAGGCTGGTTTCAAACTCCTGGCCTCAAGCGATCCTCCCACCTTGGCCTCCCAAGTCACTGGGATTACAGGCACGAGCCACAAAACCCAGCCAAAAGGGTTACTTGTAGGAAGCCTGAGATTAATCTTGACTCAAGGTAACAAATTATTTCCTAATAGCACATTTCTATTGTATCCTGGGCTTTCTTTAAGGCATACTGGAAATGAAAATGGTCATCTAGGGTGGCCACAGGTGAGTTTCAATGCTCAGAAAGGGATAAAAGTGGGAGAAAAAGCCAGCAACTATTATATGGATACCCTTTGCAAAACACTGACACTCAAGACTGTCTTCAGGAGGAAAGAAAATAAAGGTCTCTGAAACTGATGTGATTTTCAAAAAAATAATCAAAGTGGAATGACTGCTGGTGGTAATGAGGCGGCTGCTCCCTCTCCGGACTGAAATCCGCACTCTGACAAATCAGCTTTGACAGAACTGTTTCAACTGCCTCTCATTTACCGTAATTATGATTCACGATCCCTATCAGAGATGGCACCTTTTAAAGTTTGGCACTAAAAGGGAAAACTGATAATGCTTGAGCTTGGGCATGAATGACAATAAATCTGCAGTAGCCAACACAGCCGTGCCAGTGTAACATTTACGGAAACAAAGCAAGAACATCATCCCATGCTCAGGAAACAATGGCCCCGTAAGCATTTTTCTCTTAATGCAGTCAGGGCTGCGGGGATGATGATGCTTATTTGAAAAATCCCGTGGTAATTGAGTAAACTCTTGAGTGCACATTAGAGATTAATATTTTAAGAGCTGACATTTTACAGACAGAGGCAGTCTAAGGATGACATTAAACGTGTGACATACAAGGCAGAGTCTTCAGTAGATTAAAAATGCTTCTGTTCATGCACTAAAGTCATAAGAAATCCAAAGATGTCAGCTGTAGATCTGGATATTAACATGGTGGTCCAGGCTAGGAAACAACCACTTCCCAAGGGTTAGGGAAAGAAGTGCACCATACTGATGGCATTTCACTTGCTTGGAAGGCTCCCTCTCAAGTGTGGGGTCAAGATGAGAAAAGAAGTTTTATGGGTCGGAGAGTACTGAGCTCGACTTTACCTTACCCCTGAGAAAGGCAGGCAGAGAAGATGAGAGTAATTAGTCACTCCCCAGTACAGGCGGCTAATGTTGCTGCAGAGAGAAGCCAGGTCCTGAGTGTGGGGATACAGAGAAGCAGCTGGGTCCAAATGAGAGATGTGCCGTTCCAAACTCTTCCCACCCACACCATGGTCCTGCCTTCCAAGACTATGACAGGAGAAATTGTAGGCAAGGGGCAGCTGCCAAGCAAAGCCATTTCATGGAGCCAAAGAACAAAGAGATGCCCTCCAAGCGCCCGCATGCCTGTGGAGCCTCATTTACCCAGGCGGCATGTGTTGACTTGAATCAACAGCCAGTAACCAAATCAGCAGATCTGGGTCTCTAACACCATTAGCTTTCCTGACAAGAAAGGGAAAGGCATGCAGGAGATGCTATGTATCTGGTTCATGCCCAGAGACAATGTGAAGGGCAGAAGTAGCTGATCCAGAGCTCACCATCTTTGCCTTGGGTAGCACAGATCAGACAGTTTATTTTCAGAGGTTAAGAAGCTGACCCTTTTTCAATTCGATGGCTGAGGCCAAGAGATTGAGAGAGGCTCCTTCAAGAGCATTCCCTATTTACCTAAATGAGAAGGCCAGGGGAGAAGGCTGACTGTCCATGCTGCAAAGCATGGGAGTTAAGGTGAAGCTGTGGGCTTTAACACTTGCCCCTCTTATGGCACCAGGAGCCAAGAACCATCCAGACGGATGCTAGAATGGGCTGGACTGCTGTGGGCAACCAAGCTACTCTTCAGAGTTCACCTGCGGGGCCAATATTGCTAGCCCATCTAGTTAGCACCACTTTCCTGCTGCGTCACCTTATGACTTGACAGCACTGCCTTAAGTGACCTCTCCTGCAGCTCAGTCACTTCAAATCACACTGTTCTAGCTCCTCAGTGAGGAGCTTGCTTGGAGAATACAAGTCTCTATGTTAGAATGTATGCCAAGGGTGACCCCCAACTCTCATGAGTACAAAGGTCTTTTTAGTCTGATGCCTATCCTTCTGCTCCTCTCCACACACACTCCTGGGTGGTGGGTCTGTGGCTCACTGTCTTTCTCAGCAGCACCAGCCCTGGGCACACAGCTGCCTCTGGCACAGCTGCGGAGTCCTCCGTGTTCTTTCCAGCATCTCTCATACCCTCCAGGAGTCCCTAGTTCCCAGGGATTACACTGTACATGGTCAAGCTTCCATCAGGGTCTCTGCTGAGCCTCACAGGGCTGCACAGCTCTCCAGAGGGCCCTCATCCAAAGTCCCCTTGGGAGTAAGACATCTCCCAGGATCATGGTCTGAGCAGGGCATGGGACTTGGCAAAGGACCGAACCCCCTCCCATGGCTCTGGATGAGCTCAAATACTTCCTAGGGGTGTACTTCCAGAGCAGAATGTGGGCTAGAGATCATTACTCCCTTCTCACAGTGCTAAGGTAAAATGTCTCCCCTTCAAGGTGCAAGTTTCTAGGAACAAAGCACATAAACTCTAACGGTGGCTCAGGGTTGCACCTATATAACCTGGTATCACAAACTGTATAGTGACTTCTACTAGAATCAAACCAAGCCACTCTTGGCTCCCCAGTCGTTTTTGTGTATATTTGTGTTTGTGAAAGGAATGTGCCTATAAAAAATAGGCTGAGTACCAACTACAGGCTAGGCATAGGGATAATATAAAGAGGGATTGAAATGTCTGTGCCTGCCCGGGGCAGACAGTCTAGAGGTATGTTTAACATCTAAAGGTACAGTTAAAAAAAAAAAAGTCAAAGCAGAATGAAATAAATGCAGCCTGGAGCTATAGACAACTTGCATGTGCTGGGGGATGAGGGGCTGATTCTGAGGGGCAGCTCCCAGGGACAGGTTCATGGGGAAAGCCACATCCGAGATAAAGAGGATATATAAAGCAGTAGAGGGTTCTAATTTTGTCTTTACTGGCTAGTTGACATCGATCCCAATGTACCCCTAATACCACTGACAAGCTCTTGCAAAGTCAATGTCAGAGGAAAAAGATTATCATTGCCTTCCTGAATCAAGGAAAAAAAAATCCTAAAAGTTCACAAATTTAAAAAATGTAATTGTACATTACTATGGAAAATCAAAAAGGTAGACTACAAAAAGACATGTGGGTACATTATAAAGAAATGAAATAAGCCTTTCTCAGTGAGTGGAAAACAAACAGATTCTGCTGCTATACATTGTGTGTGTGTGTGTGTGTGTCTGGCTCTGTCACCTGAGCTGAGTGCAGTGGCACAATCGTGGCTCACTGCAACCTCCACCTCCCGGGTTCAAGTGATTCTCCTGCCTCAGCCTCCCAAGTCTCTGGGATTACAAGTGCCCGCCACTGCGCCCGGCTAATTTTTGTATTTTTAGTAGAGATGGGGTTTTGCCATGTTGGCCAGGATGGTCTCAAACTCCTGACCTCTGGTGATCCGCCTGCCTCAGCCTCCCAAAGTGATGGGATTACAGGCAGAGCCATCGTGCCCGGCCTCTGCTGCTATAATCTTATAACACACTTCTGACACCCCATGTTTGGGGGTTTTCTCCCACATACCAAGCAAGCAATCAGTTCTGGAGTGACATGAACTGGGTGTCCTCTAACTGAATTTAATTCTGATACTATCTACCTGGAGATAGGGTCAGATCACACAGGTTGGGGACTTGGCCCCACAAAACTGAGCCCTACTTCTGATGCCAATCACAAGCCCTAAGTTGGTTTACCTGTGCTTCTGACCAGCTGAGGCAGGAGCATATGGTCTGGAGGCTGGGAACATAAGGCTGATTCATGCTGACTTCCTAGAACTAAATCAAATGGAAACACCTCAGCTATGATAGGAAATATCCTCTCCATTTACACAGGGCCTACACTGAGTAAATGACTTTGTAACTTTACTTGATCCTCTTCATTTACATACGTATGTTTTTAAGTAACTAAATGGAAA
>NW_022163213.1:0-3352 GCF_008728515.1 Papio anubis | reverse complement strand
AGATGTAAATGTTAGACCTAAAACCATAAAAACCCTAGAAGAAAACCTAGGCAATACCATTCAGGACATAGGCATGGGCAAAGACTTTATGATTAAAACACCAAAAGCAATGGCAACAAAAGCCAAAATTGACAAATGTTATCAATTAAACTAAAGAGCTTCTGCACAGCAAAAGAAACTACCATCAGAGTGAACAGGCAACCTACAGAATGGGAGAAAATTTTTACAATCTACCCATCTGACAAGGGGCTAATATCCAGAATCTACGAAGAACTTAAATTTGCAAGCAAAAAATCAAACAACCCCATCAAAAAGTGGGTGAAGGATATGAACAGACATTTCTCAAAAGAATACATTTATGCAGGCAACAGACACATGAAAAAATGCTCATCATCACGGGCCATCAGAGAAATGCAAATCAAAACCACAATGAGGCCGGGCGCGGTGGCTCACGCCTGTAATCCCAGCACTTTGGGAGGCCGAGGCGGGCGGATCACAAGTTCAGGAGATCGAGACCACAGTGAAACCCCGTCTCTACTAAAAATACAAAAAAATTAGCCGGGCGCGGTGGTGGGCGCCTGTAGTCCCAGCTACTCAGGAGGCTGAGGCAGGAGAATGGCGTGAACCCGGGAGGCGGAGCTTGCAGTGAGCCGAGATCGCGCCACTGCACTCCAGCCTGGGCGACAGAGCGAGACTCCGTCTCAAAAAAAAAAAAAAAACCACAATGAGATACCATCTCACATCAGTTAGAATGGCAATCACCAAAAAGTCAGGAATCAACAGGTGCTGGAGAAGATGTGGAGAAATAGGAACACTTTTACACTGTTCGTGGGACTGTAAACTAGTTCAACCATTGTGGAAGACAGTGTGGCAATTTCTCAAGGATCTAGAGTTAGAAATACCATTTGACCCAACTATCCCATTACTGGGTATACACCCAAAGGATTATAAATCATGCTGCTATAAGGACACATGCACACGTATGCTTATTGTGGCACTATTCACAATAGCAAAGACTTGGAACCAATCCAAATGTCTGTCAATGATAGACTGGATTAAGAAAATGTGGCATATATATACCATGGAACACTATGCAGCCACAAAAAAGGATGAGTTCCTATCCTTTGTAGGGACATGGATGAAGCTGGAAACCATCATTCTGAGCAAACTATTGCAAGGACAGAAAACTAAATACCGCATGTTCTCACCCGTAGGTGGGAATTGAACAATGAGAACACTTGGACACAGGGTGGAGAACATCACACAACAGGGCCTGTCCTAGGGTGAGGAGAAGGGGGAGGGATAGCATTAAGAGATATACCTAATGTAAATAACGAGTTAATGGGTGCAGCACACCAAAATGGCACATGTATACATATGTAACAAACCTGTATGTTGTGCACATGTACCCTAGAACTTAAAGTATAATAAAAATAATAATAATAAAAGAACATTGTATTAACTTTTCCTTCTTTGAAAAAGAACTCTTATGGAAGCCATAATCAATATTTTCTATGGTTTTCTTCTAGGGTTTTTATGGTTTTAGGTCTAACATTTACATCTTTAATCCATCCTGAATTAATTTTTGTATAAGGTGTAAGGAAGGGATCCAATTTCAACTTTCTACATATGGCTGGCCAGTTTTCCCAGCACCATTTATTAAATAGGGAATCCTTTTCCCCATTTCTTGTTTTTGTCAGGTTTGTCAAAGATCAGATGGTTGTCAATGTGGTATTATTTTCTGAGGGCTCTTGTTCTGTTTCATTGGTTCATATCTCTGTTTTGGTACCAGTACCATGCTGTTTTTGGTTACTGTAGCCTGTGTATAGTTTCTAGTCAGGTAGTGATGCCTCCTCCAGCTTTGTTCTTGGCTTAGCATTGTCTTGGCAATGTGGGCTCTTTTTGGTTCCATATGAACTTTAAAGTAGTTTCTTTTTTTCCAATTCTGTGAAGAAAGTCAGCTGGTAGTTTAATGGGGATGGCATTGAATTCATAAATTACCTCTGCAGTATGGTCATTTTCACGATATTGATTCTTCCTATCCATGAGCATGGAATGTTCTTTCCATTTGTTTGTGTCCTCTATTTCATGCTGAGCAGTGGTTTATATTCTCTTGAAGAGGGCCTTTGGTCACATGGTGGCTCAAGCCTGTAATCCCAGCACTTTTGGGAGGTCGGTGACGGGCGATCACGAGGTCAGGAGATCGAGACCATCCTGGCTAACACGTGAAACCCCATCTCTACTAAAAAATACAAAAAACTAGCCGGGCGAGGTGGCGGCGCCGTAGTCCCAGCCACTGGGAGGCTGAGGCAGGAGAATGGCTGAACTCCGGGAGGCGGAGCTTGCAGTGAGCCGAGATCCTGCCACTGCACTCCAGCCTGGGACAGGAGCGAGACCCGCCTCAAAAAAAAAAAAAAAAAAAAAAAAAAAAAGAAGAGGGCCTTCACATCTCTTTGTAAGTTGGATTCCTAGGCATTTTATTCTCTTTGTAGCAATTGTGAATGGGAGTTCATTCATGATTTGGCTCTCTGTTTGTCTGTTATTGGTGTATAGGAATGCTCGTGATTTTTGCACATTGATTTTGTATCCTGAGACTTTGCTGAAGTTGCTTATTAGCTTAAGGAGATTTTGGTCTGAGATGATGGGCTTTTCTAAATATACAATCATGTCACCTGCAAACAGGGACAATTTGACTTCCTCTTTTCCTATTTGAATACCCTTTATTTCTTTCTCCTGCCTGATTGCCCTGGCCAGAACTTCCAACACTATGTTGAATAGAAGTGGTGAGAATACAATGTGCTTTTCCCACTATTCTTGTATTACCCCTATTTCCATTTCTTTTCCAAATATGTCTATATTGCCATTAAAAGAAAAGCATAATATACAGGGAAGCTGGAAAAAGTACTGACTATTTAAAGAATGTATTTCATAGTAAATAATCTCCGTATTTATCCAGTGTCTTTCCCTCTTTTTCTCTTTCTTTCTTTCTTTCTTTCTTTCTTTCTTTCTTTCTTTCTTTCTTTCTTTCTTTCTTTCTTTCTTTTTGTTATTATACTTTAAGTTCTAGGGTACATATGCATAACGTGCAGGTTTGTAACATATGTATACTTGTGCCATGTTGGTGTGCTGCACCCATCAACTCATCAGCACCCATCAACTCGTCATTTACATCAGGTATAACTCCCAATGCAATCCCCCCCTCCATGATAGGCCCCGGTGTGTGATGTTCCCCTTCCCGAGTCCAAGTGATCTCATTGTTCATTTCCCACCTATGAGTGAGAACATGCGGTGTTTGGTTTTCTGTTCTTGCGATAGTTTGCTGAGAATGATGGTTTCCAGCTGCATCCAAGTC
>NW_022163212.1:0-3355 GCF_008728515.1 Papio anubis | reverse complement strand
TCTATTAAAAATACAAAAAAAAAAAAAAAAAAAAAAGAAGAAACAACAACAGAAAACCCCCCCAAAACCAGCAGTGCTTCCTTGCAAAGTTGTGAAGATTTGCAGCTAGGAGCGCTGCAGCCCAGCCACGCAGGCCACGACCACATTTGCCACTTCTGCAAGAGAAATGATACTGGAGTACTGGGAAGGGAAGAGTGTGGTCCCTTTCAATGATATGGAAGGTGGGAGGGAAGTGCTGGGTAGAGAAATGCTGGTCCCTGGCTAGGGCTCCACCCCCATGGACCTAGGTGAGGACAGGCATTTCCTGCCCCAATGTTGCATTTCCCATTTCCCAAGACCACCCTGGCCCGCCACGCCCCCATCCTGGGCCTCTGAAAACCCGAAACCCTAGGGCAGACACGCAGGTGACCAGAGGTGGAGAGGAGGACGTCGGAGGAAGAAGATGCAAGCGGCTGGAGGTTGAGAGGAGCACGCCGGCAGGAGAACTCCCCAACAGATTCTGGCACGCTGGCCGACCATCGACCCATCGACCGGGGCAGTCAGAGGAGAGGTGGGCCCCCTGAGAGGCCCAACTCCAGGGAAAGACCGTCTCCCTTCTGGCTGAATGAAACCACCTCCACTCAATAAAACTTTGCACTCATTCTCGCAGCCCAAGTGTGATCCTTCTGGTACACCAAGGCAAGAACCTGGGATGCAGAAAGCTCTCTGTCCTTGCGGCAAGGCAGAGGGTCGAATTGAGCTTGCTAACACAAGCCGCCTACAGGGCACCTGGAACACACACACACTGGGGCCTCAGGAGCTGGAAACATTCAGCCCTAGACACTGCTATGGGGTAGGAGCCCCACAGCCTGCCTGTCTGTATGCTCCCCTGGAGGTTGAGAGCGGGGCACTGAGGAAGCGAGACACGCCTCATCACACGCCTGCAAGGGGGAACCAGGGGAATTTTCCAGTTTCAGAAATGGCCCTGCCACATCGCACGGGTGCATCTCTGCTGCTGTGAAAGTGAGAGCCGGGGGTCCCAGGGAGCGGAGGTCATGAGGCCTCTGTGCTGGCTTCTTGGTATTCCTGGCAGTTTGGTCCCCTGGAGGTGGCCACGTGGCATGGACAGGGGCCTCTATGCAGACTCTTTCAGCAGCTGTGCTGTGCTGCCACCATGGCCACCTCCGTGGTCATCATCCAAAGGCACCTGCCGTCCACAGCACAGAACCACGCTCAGGTGCTAATTTTTTTATTATTTATTATTTATTATTATTATTAGTTTTTGAGATACAGTCTCGCTCTGTCACCCAGGCTGGAGTGCAGTGGAGCGGCCTCACTGCAACCTCCTCCTCCCGGGTTCGAGTGATTCTCCCACCTCAGCCTCCCGAGTAGCTGGGATTACAGGTACCCACCACCATGCCCCACTAATTTTTGTATTTTTGGTAGAGATGGGGTTTCACCATGTTGGCCAGGCTGGTCTCAAAGTCCTGAGCTCAAGTGATCCACCCACCTCAGCCTCTCAAAGTGCTGGGATTACAGATGCGAGCCTTTGTGTCTGGCCTATTTTTAATTTTTTAGAGATGGAGTCTCACTATGTTGCACCAGCTGGTCTTGAGCTCCCGGACTCAAGCAATCCTCCTACCCCAGCCTCCCAAGTATCTGTGACCACAGGTGTGTGTCACCATGCCCAGATAATTTAAAAGTTTTTCCTTTGTAGAGATGGGGTCTTGTTATGTTGTCCAGGCTGGTATCTAATTCCTGGGCTCAAGCAATCCTCCTGCCTCCACTTCCCTAAGTGCTGGGGTGACAGGCCTGAGCCATTGTGCCCAGCCTGCAAATTCTTTCTCTTCTTTCTTCCCCAAACTGCACTGACTGAAAGCTGACTTGAGAAGTCATTGAAAGTACAATGGCCTGCACTGACTGAAAGCTGACTTGAGAAGTCATTGAATTGGGCTAATTAATATGTGAAAATTTAAATTCGACATATTTGTGCAAAAGAGGTTGTTCAACAGAGGCCAGGTGCAGTGGCTCACGCCTGTAATCCCAGCACTTTAGGAGGCCTAGGTGGGTGGATCGCCTGTCAGGAGTTCAAGACCAGCGTGGCCAACATGGTGAAACTCCGTCTCTACTGAAAATACAAAAATTAGCCAGGTGTGGTGGTACATGCCTGTAATCCCAACTACTCGGGAGACTGAGGCAGGAGAATTGCTTGAACCTGGGAGGCGGAGGTTGCAGTGACCCAAGGTTGTGCCATTGCACTCCAGCCTGGGAGACAAGAGCAAGACTCCGTCAAAAAAAAAAAAAAAAAAAAAAAGAAGAAGAAGAAGTTGTGTAACAGAAAGAAGTTCAATCACATTTAACCTAAAGGGGGCAGCAATTTATAGCACATTTAACCTAAAGGGGGCAGCAATTTATTCTCTCTAAGGTTGGAAGGAGTATTCCTGAGAACCACGGGCGCTGAGGGAGATCTGGAAATGTATATAAGTTACCATCATAAGGCACAGACACATGGGAAGACACGCCACATTCAGATTTTAGCAACACTCATAAACTCCAACAATAGGTGATGGGGGGAAGGGAGCTGCGGGTAAATTTCGACAGTGATTTAGGCTGGCTGAATGTGAAAATGTTCTCTTTAATATTCAGACTTGTCGAGTAATTTCTTCTGAACTCCCAAATAATAAACAAAATGTGAAATAAATAAGGCTGGCCAGGCTGGGCACGGTGGTGGCTCACGCCTGTAATCTCAGAACTTTGAAAGGCTGAGGCACACGGATCACTTGAGGTCAGGAGTTCGAGACCAGCCTGGCCAACGTGGTGAAACCCCATCTGTACTAAAAATACACAAAATTAGGCAGGCGTGGTGGTGGGCGCCTGTAATCTTAGGTACTCGGGAGGCTGAGGCAGGAGAATCGCTGGAACCAGGGAGGCGGAGGTTGCAGTGAGTCCAGATCGTGCCATTGCACTCCAGCCTGGGTAACAGAGTGAGGCTCCGTCTCAAAAAGAAAAAAAAAGAAAAAAGAAAAAGAAAAAAGAAAAAATTAAGTAAGGCTGGCCAGACACCCAGGGGAGGGTGGCATGCAGGCCACTCTGCCCAGCCACCCCATTCTGTTTCTGTTTTAGATCTGAGCCTTCGAGGCCAGGGCCGGCTGGACAAATGCCCCCAAAACAGCACGTGTGCACTGCCCTGTTGGCAGCCACTGGACTTTGCTGGAGCTGTGCATGTGCATGTGTGTGTGCGTGTGTGTGTATGTGTGTGTGCGTGTGAGTGTGTATGTGTGTGTGTATGTGTGTGTATGTGTGTGTGCACGTGTGTGTGTGCGTGTGTGTATGTGTGTGCACATGTGTGTATGTGTGAGTGTGTGTGCGTGTGTGT
>NW_022163211.1:0-3357 GCF_008728515.1 Papio anubis | reverse complement strand
AAACTATTAGAACTAATAAATTAGTTTAGCAAGGATGCGGAATACAAGATCAATACACAATCTCAGCTGCGCTGCTAAACACTATCAATGAAAAAACTACAATGGAAATTAAGAAATAAGTGCCATCTATAATAGCATCAAAAGGAATAAAACACTTAGGAATAAATTTAAAGACGAAATATTTGTATACTGAAAACTATGAAACATTGTTGAAAAATTAAAGAACTAATAAATGGAAAGACATCCCATGCTCGTGTATTGGGAGACTGAATACTGTTAGGATGGCAGTATGCCCCAAATTGATACAGATTTAATGCAATCACTAGAAAACCCCAACTGTCTCTTTTGTAGAAATGAATAAGCTGATTCTAATTCTGTAAAAGCCCTGACTTGACCATTATGCAATCTATGCATGCAACAAAATCGCACTTGTACCCCAATTTATAGTTTACCCCATAAATTTATAAATTGCATAAATTTATACGAGTAAAAAAATAAAATTCATGTGGACATGCAAGGGACCTAGAATAGCCAAAACAACTTTGAAAAAAGAACAAAACTGGAGGACTCACACTCTCAAGTTCAAAACTTACTGCAAAGCTGCAAACTGAATAGTCCACAGAAGAATGAACTTGGATCTTCCTCTCACATTATGTGTGAAAAATTAACTCAAAATGAATTAAAGACCTAGAAATAATAGCTAAAAATATAAAACCCTTAAAAAAACACAGAAGTACAAATCTTTATGACCTTGGATTAGGCAACTGTTTTTTAGATTTGATATATAAAAAAAAAAAAACTAAGGGGAAAAAACATAAATTGGACTTCGTCAAAATTAAAACATATATACATCAAGGAATGCTATTAAGAAAGTGAAAAGGCAACCCAGAGAATATCTGAGAAGTATCTGGTATGCAGGATATATGAAGAATTCTTAGAACTCAATAGTAGAATAAAAAATAAATTTTAAAATGGGCAAAGTATTTGAATAGACATTTGTCCAAAGAAGATACACAAATGGCCAATAAGCACATGAAAAAATTCACATCATTAAGCATCAGGGAAATTCAATCAAAACCACCGCAATGAGATACCACTTCATACCCACTGGGATGCCTGTAATTAAAAAAAAAGCAAAATAAAATAATAAAAAATACGTATTGGTGAGGATATGGAGGAACTGGATCCTTTATTCATTCTTGGTGGGAATGTAAAATGGTGATGCCAATAGAGAAAATACTTGGGCAGTTCCTCAAAAAGTTAGAATTATCCCCAAAAAGTTAGGGATATCCTCATAGAATTATCCCACGACTCTGCTATTCTACTCCTAGATAGACACTGAAGAGAAATGAAAGATATGTTTACACAAATATACACAAATGGTCATGGCAACAGTATTCATAATAGCTAAAGGGTGGAAATAACACAAATGTCCATCGACAGATGAACGGATTAGAAAATGTGGTCCATCTCTACGATGTAACGTTATTTAGCCATAGGAGGGAATGAAGCACCGACACAGGCTACATAGTGGATGAACCATGAGAACATTTCGTTAAGTGAAAGAAGCCAGACACAGAGGCCACACCCGTACGATTCCAATCCTATAAGGTGCCCAGAAACTGCCAAGCCATAGACACAGAAAACAGCTGGTGGTTGCCAGGGGCTGGGGAATGGAGAGAGGAATACATGCAATTTTTGGGGGATGGGGTGATGAAAATATGACTGTTGCATAACCTTAGGAATGTACTAGAAACTACTAACTTGGGCAGTTGGTGCAATTATGTGGTATGTGAATGATACCCCTGTTTTTAAAGTGTAGAAAGTAAAAGAACTGAGGAGCAACTGGACACGTTGGGGGTGCAGGCATGGGCAGTGCAGGCCCAGCGTTTGCACTCAGTGGGGGCAGGAAGCAGCCCCCACCTGAGGCTTCTGCACCTGGGAGGCCAGCATGAAAGTCTCATCTCTTCCTTGGACTGGGAGGCAAGGGCAGCATGTGGGGTGAGCAGTGCTGGGCGGGTACAGGCTCCTCTCCTGGGCTCTCCTGCCTCCCTCCTGCTCCCTGGTGTCTTCCGGTGCCTAATTTTCTGTGCATTCCAGACGCCTGACTACTCTTTCATGAACCTCACTCAGTTCTGTTCCTGTCTGGAGACGCCTCGTCCAGGGAGGCCTCCCCAGTCCCAGTCCCCAAGTTCGGGCCTCCTGCTGGGTCAGGGCCCCCAGCCAGGGTGCGGCATCTTAGAAGAAGCCCTGCTCCCACCAAGGGAGACTGTCCGCCCTACAGTTTCTCCTTTTAAAATTAACTTTCCCGACATTTTCCTATTCTAAGCACAACTCATCATTTCAGGAAATTTAGAGAATGTAGAGAAGTAAAAAGAAAAATGTCCCCAGCCATGGCCAACGCTTTCCCGAGTTGCACAAATACAGACAAGTGATATGTGTTTCTTTGTTAACAAAAATTGTAACCACCATGTCTAGGTTATTCTTAAGCCCGACTTTCTCACGGCATGGTGTTTTGTAAACGGTTCTTCACGACAATAAAATAACCCTCCTGGGCCTCTGTTTCAGCGGCTGCACAGCATCCCCAGCGCCGTCTCCATGGAGAACCTGACCCCTCATTCGTGAGGCGGAAACTCACCTTAGCTGAGCTCCAGGCATCTCTGCGGGGAAGCAGGGTGGGTGGAGCAGCCCCTGCCCTCCCCAGTGCCCCAGAGACAAACTGGCCCAGAACCCTCTTCCAGCAGAGGAGCCCTGCGCCCCTGGGAATGGGGATCAGTGGGCCCTGGTGGGTGGCCTCTGCTGCAGAGGGGGCACTGAGGCCCAGGAGGGTCCCCACAGGCCAGGCAGACCAGACGGCGATGGCTTTACCACTCTGGGCCACGGCAGCCTGTGTCCCTCAGTCTTCCTTTTGCATCTCAGGGAAATCTCCACCCTTCTGTCCACCAGGGGCACTGGTTTCTGCACCAGCTTCCTCCCCAACTCTGGTAACAGCCTTTACTTTGCCTTGGAGGAGCCCACCTCTGTCGGATGCAGATGAAGATGCCAAGGGGAGCCTGACCGACCATGGAACCATCATGGAGGGAGGCAGAGCTGAGGGCTGGGGGAGGTCCCGGCTGCATCACCTGAGCCCCTGAATCCAGCCACACCTGAAGGTAGCTACCCTTGCCCCTCTGAGTTGCATGAATCAATACATCCCTTTCATTCTTAAGCCAGCTTGAAATGGTTCTGTCCCTGACAAGTGGAGTCCTGGTTGGTTCCCTTCTCCGTCCCTCCCACCCCAGCTTCAGTCTTAGCAGCCTGGGAGAATTCGGAGACAAATGCGGGGGCCGTGGAGAGCCAGGTTCTGAGGCTGCGGCC
>NW_022163210.1:0-3357 GCF_008728515.1 Papio anubis | reverse complement strand
AAACTATTAGAACTAATAAATTAGTTTAGCAAGGATGCGGAATACAAGATCAATACACAATCTCAGCTGCGCTGCTAAACACTATCAATGAAAAAACTACAATGGAAATTAAGAAATAAGTGCCATCTATAATAGCATCAAAAGGAATAAAACACTTAGGAATAAATTTAAAGACGAAATATTTGTATACTGAAAACTATGAAACATTGTTGAAAAATTAAAGAACTAATAAATGGAAAGACATCCCATGCTCGTGTATTGGGAGACTGAATACTGTTAGGATGGCAGTATGCCCCAAATTGATACAGATTTAATGCAATCACTAGAAAACCCCAACTGTCTCTTTTGTAGAAATGAATAAGCTGATTCTAATTCTGTAAAAGCCCTGACTTGACCATTATGCAATCTATGCATGCAACAAAATCGCACTTGTACCCCAATTTATAGTTTACCCCATAAATTTATAAATTGCATAAATTTATACGAGTAAAAAAATAAAATTCATGTGGACATGCAAGGGACCTAGAATAGCCAAAACAACTTTGAAAAAAGAACAAAACTGGAGGACTCACACTCTCAAGTTCAAAACTTACTGCAAAGCTGCAAACTGAATAGTCCACAGAAGAATGAACTTGGATCTTCCTCTCACATTATGTGTGAAAAATTAACTCAAAATGAATTAAAGACCTAGAAATAATAGCTAAAAATATAAAACCCTTAAAAAAACACAGAAGTACAAATCTTTATGACCTTGGATTAGGCAACTGTTTTTTAGATTTGATATAAAAAAAAAAAAAAACTAAGGGGAAAAAACATAAATTGGACTTCGTCAAAATTAAAACATATATACATCAAGGAATGCTATTAAGAAAGTGAAAAGGCAACCCAGAGAATATCTGAGAAGTATCTGGTATGCAGGATATATGAAGAATTCTTAGAACTCAATAGTAGAATAAAAAATAAATTTTAAAATGGGCAAAGTATTTGAATAGACATTTGTCCAAAGAAGATACACAAATGGCCAATAAGCACATGAAAAAATTCACATCATTAAGCATCAGGGAAATTCAATCAAAACCACCGCAATGAGATACCACTTCATACCCACTGGGATGCCTGTAATTAAAAAAAAAGCAAAATAAAATAATAAAAAATACGTATTGGTGAGGATATGGAGGAACTGGATCCTTTATTCATTCTTGGTGGGAATGTAAAATGGTGATGCCAATAGAGAAAATACTTGGGCAGTTCCTCAAAAAGTTAGAATTATCCCCAAAAAGTTAGGGATATCCTCATAGAATTATCCCACGACTCTGCTATTCTACTCCTAGATAGACACTGAAGAGAAATGAAAGATATGTTTACACAAATATACACAAATGGTCATGGCAACAGTATTCATAATAGCTAAAGGGTGGAAATAACACAAATGTCCATCGACAGATGAACGGATTAGAAAATGTGGTCCATCTCTACGATGTAACGTTATTTAGCCATAGGAGGGAATGAAGCACCGACACAGGCTACATAGTGGATGAACCATGAGAACATTTCGTTAAGTGAAAGAAGCCAGACACAGAGGCCACACCCGTACGATTCCAATCCTATAAGGTGCCCAGAAACTGCCAAGCCATAGACACAGAAAACAGCTGGTGGTTGCCAGGGGCTGGGGAATGGAGAGAGGAATACATGCAATTTTTGGGGGATGGGGTGATGAAAATATGACTGTTGCATAACCTTAGGAATGTACTAGAAACTACTAACTTGGGCAGTTGGTGCAATTATGTGGTATGTGAATGATACCCCTGTTTTTAAAGTGTAGAAAGTAAAAGAACTGAGGAGCAACTGGACACGTTGGGGGTGCAGGCATGGGCAGTGCAGGCCCAGCGTTTGCACTCAGTGGGGGCAGGAAGCAGCCCCCACCTGAGGCTTCTGCACCTGGGAGGCCAGCATGAAAGTCTCATCTCTTCCTTGGACTGGGAGGCAAGGGCAGCATGTGGGGTGAGCAGTGCTGGGCGGGTACAGGCTCCTCTCCTGGGCTCTCCTGCCTCCCTCCTGCTCCCTGGTGTCTTCCGGTGCCTAATTTTCTGTGCATTCCAGACGCCTGACTACTCTTTCATGAACCTCACTCAGTTCTGTTCCTGTCTGGAGACGCCTCGTCCAGGGAGGCCTCCCCAGTCCCAGTCCCCAAGTTCGGGCCTCCTGCTGGGTCAGGGCCCCCAGCCAGGGTGCGGCATCTTAGAAGAAGCCCTGCTCCCACCAAGGGAGACTGTCCGCCCTACAGTTTCTCCTTTTAAAATTAACTTTCCCGACATTTTCCTATTCTAAGCACAACTCATCATTTCAGGAAATTTAGAGAATGTAGAGAAGTAAAAAGAAAAATGTCCCCAGCCATGGCCAACGCTTTCCCGAGTTGCACAAATACAGACAAGTGATATGTGTTTCTTTGTTAACAAAAATTGTAACCACCATGTCTAGGTTATTCTTAAGCCCGACTTTCTCACGGCATGGTGTTTTGTAAACGGTTCTTCACGACAATAAAATAACCCTCCTGGGCCTCTGTTTCAGCGGCTGCACAGCATCCCCAGCGCCGTCTCCATGGAGAACCTGACCCCTCATTCGTGAGGCGGAAACTCACCTTAGCTGAGCTCCAGGCATCTCTGCGGGGAAGCAGGGTGGGTGGAGCAGCCCCTGCCCTCCCCAGTGCCCCAGAGACAAACTGGCCCAGAACCCTCTTCCAGCAGAGGAGCCCTGCGCCCCTGGGAATGGGGATCAGTGGGCCCTGGTGGGTGGCCTCTGCTGCAGAGGGGGCACTGAGGCCCAGGAGGGTCCCCACAGGCCAGGCAGACCAGACGGCGATGGCTTTACCACTCTGGGCCACGGCAGCCTGTGTCCCTCAGTCTTCCTTTTGCATCTCAGGGAAATCTCCACCCTTCTGTCCACCAGGGGCACTGGTTTCTGCACCAGCTTCCTCCCCAACTCTGGTAACAGCCTTTACTTTGCCTTGGAGGAGCCCACCTCTGTCGGATGCAGATGAAGATGCCAAGGGGAGCCTGACCGACCATGGAACCATCATGGAGGGAGGCAGAGCTGAGGGCTGGGGGAGGTCCCGGCTGCATCACCTGAGCCCCTGAATCCAGCCACACCTGAAGGTAGCTACCCTTGCACCTCTGAGTTGCATGAATCAATACATCCCTTTCATTCTTAAGCCAGCTTGAAATGGTTCTGTCCCTGACAAATGGAGTCCTGGTTGGTTCCCTTCTCCGTCCCTCCCACCCCAGCTTCAGTCTTAGCAGCCTGGGAGAATTCGGAGACAAATGCGGGGGCCGTGGAGAGCCAGGTTCTGAGGCTGCGGCC
>NW_022163209.1:0-3358 GCF_008728515.1 Papio anubis | reverse complement strand
AAGGAGAAGATGGTATTACTACCAATATTGAAGGGATGGACAGCCCCAAGAGATATTGTTCTAAAGATACAGGTTGAAGGAAGATGAGATTCCATCCAATATAACAAGGGGTGTGCACCCCGCCTGTGATATGAATCGTAAAACCTAGAAGAAGAGAGAATGACATTGCTTCCAAAAACACACGGGGTTAACACCCACCCTGTGATATTGTTCCTGTCATCCAAAGGAAGAGATGATGATACTACTCCCACTACCGGAGAAGGTACACACCCCCTGTGATATTGTTCCTCATAACTTGTGGGGGAGAGCATGATATTACTTCCAGTATGACAGTGGCTTGACACCCAGTCTGTGATATTGCTCTTTATTTCCAGTAGGTAAAGTACGATGTTCCTGCCAAGAGAGTAGTGGATGTACAGCTGCCCTGCGATATGTCTCTGAATATTCAGGGAAACAAAGGAGGACATTACCCCAAATCTCCCAAAAAAGTGTACACCTGTTGTGTGGTATGGTTGCTAATATCCGGAGATGCAGAGGATGGTATTTGTTCTCCTGTCGCAGGCTGTGTACACACAACCTGTGAAATTGTTCCTAATATCCTGAACAAAAGAGATGCTAATAATGGACACACATTGCAGGGGGGAGTAATTGGCTATTACGATCCACATCGCAGGGGGTGAGGCACTCCCCACGATATGGGGCGTAATAACAACCCCCTCTCCCCACTGGCTATTACGATCCACGTTGCAGGGCACCAGGACACCTGCCCTGCCCCAACCTTAACCGAGACAGTGGGTGTCATGGGACCACCTCAGGGTGGGTGGCAGCTCAGCTCAAAGGTATCCCTGCTACCAAAGACCAACTGCTCCTGCTAGTTTGAATCTGGCCGCAGGGTCTCTGTTGGTGAGACAGGTGACCATGAGGCAGACACCCTGAAATCTAGCACGACAGAGCTCAACGCCCCCATGAGAGGCACCATAGCACGCAGACTTTGCAGACATACTAGCGAAGGCCACAGCAGGCCCTGAGTGAGGAACAAGCTGACCAAGATCCTGGGGTTCTGCCACGCAGCCCTTAAACCAGGGACTGGAAACTGTTTCCCTAAAGAGCCAGGAGTCAGTATTTTCAGCTTTGCCAACTGATCTTTGCCTCAAGGATGCAACTCTGCCATGACTGCCCGACAGCAGCCTTCTGCAGGTGGCCTGTGAAGAGATGGGCATGACTGCACCCCCATCAAACTTTACTTACGGACATGGACACTTCTCAGTGACATGAAGTGTTATTTTTTATTTCTTCAACCATTTGGAACTGTAAAATCCATTCTTGATTCACAGGCCACAAGAGGAGGCAGGTACGGGCTGCCCCTGGCCGACCTCTGGAATGAGCTTAGAGAAGGAAAGGACAGACTTGGCCAGCATAGCCTCCTCACAGCAGATCCACTGCAAGAGGGTCCTTCGTAGCAACCACTTCTCATCCTTCATCTTGGCTTCAAGTGCAGTTCAGATGGAGAAAGAGAGACAGAACCGGCCTCAGCAAGAAGAAGGAAGGAGATGCAGGGTCAAGCAGCCGTGTGGATCCATCACACTCAACATTCACACCAAGAGGAGCACAGGCAGGACCAGCCCCAGGGGGCTGAAGTGGAGGCTCTCTGGGGTGGGGGCCCTCTGGGTGGGCAAGATTCTCTACCGAAAACTCACATAGAAGATCTACACAGCAGTAGTTACAGAAAACACACACTAAGAAAAAGGCCAAAATAAAAATAGGACACCAAGTTTGGCCAACCGGGTCTCACAAGCCAGTAGGTAAGAAAGCCCAGGAGGGCCCACCAGAGGAGCTGGGGTTGGGTTCCTGCCTGCAGGGGGCCTGGGACACCCCATTCCCACAGACGAGGACCCAAGCTTTGGGGAGGAAGCTGTCAGAGTCACCTAGTGAGCTGCTCAGAGCTGGAGCCACAGAGCAGGTGAGGAGCCCTGGCCACGTCCCCGTACGGGCTGAGAAGCTGGGGTGGGGCACACCCCCCAGGGACAAATGCAAACAGTGGACCATAGGCCCTCCTCCTGCCCAGAGGATGCTCAGCTCCCAAGGGACCACCAAGGCCTGGAACCCAGGGACACACCACCTGACCATCATGCCCAGGCCTCCTGGACCAGGCAATGTCCAGTACAGGCAGGCAGTCTGGGCTTGGGGCCAGGACAGGGGTGGATGGTCCTGCTAGGCAGGCCTCCTTCTCCCTACCAGCTGGGCTGGTGGCACTGTAGTTTTGTTCTGGCAACATATTGCTGCCCACTTTGGCCACACCAGTCCCTGGCTCCCTGGATAGACCCAGTGCTGTCCAACCCACCTACACAGGCCCCACTAACCCAGTGCCCACCAGTCTCCTGTCAGCCAGGAGGACTCATGCTCACCCCCTGAAGTATCCGTGGGAACCTGCATCCCACAGGGACCCACAGCTCAGGGCAACCTCCATGGGGCCTCTTGGTAGTGGTGGTAGGGGTGAGGGGCAGTTGACCTCCAGCCCTCCCATCCTGGTCACTGTGTTTTGTGGGGATCATTCGGTCCTGGGAGCTTCCTGGGGATCCCAGAAGGAAGAGAACAAGGTGGTCATGGCAGCCTCAGAACCAGACTCTGGGCCCAAATGCTACAGCCTTCCGGTTCTGGTTTGATCTGGGCGGTAACAACAGGTCAAGTCATTCACACAAGGATTGGCTTCAATATAATGCATCAAGGGACTGTGGAGGACACAGATCAGCCTCCAGGCCAGTTACACCTGGTGACTTAGCCAGTGCAGGCTGGGGAGTGGAAAAGCTGACCCCTGACCTCCCCACCTACCCTGCCCACCAGATGCCAGTAGGGGCCAGGGATCCCTGACTTCAGGCAGAGGCAGACAGCACAGTTGCTGCCTCCTTTGATCCCATCCCAGGGCCCACAGGGCCTGGAGAAACCTGGCAGGGGCTGAGTTGGGAGAATCAGGCAGGGAGATGCCAAGTGAAGAATGTGAGGCACTGGGTATGAGGGGCACTAGGGTACAGGGTCTGCTTCCCCTGGGGAGGTGGCAGTGAGACATATAGTAGCCAAGCCTCCACAGGCACCACCCTGCTGCCAGGCACACGTGGTGCCCATACCCACCCCAACGGCTGCAGGAAGGTTCTTCATCAACAAAAGGGGAGGACGCACCCACACCCACATAGGCATTGGTGCCCACACACATCAGAGAAGAAAATTGCTGCTGTGAGCAAGGTGTGGGGAAAGGGGCAATGTCCCCTTCCTCCCCGTGGTGGGTCCAAAATTACCTGCTCCTGCCAGCACCCCCACCCCCAACCCCACAAGCTGCTGACCTCCACCACAGTGCCATGCCACG
>NW_022163208.1:0-3366 GCF_008728515.1 Papio anubis | reverse complement strand
TTAAAATCTTTTTTTATTTACCAGTGCTAGAAATAAGTTTCATGCCAAGGATTTACAAAAAAAAAAAAAAAAAAACTTTGAAAAATATTCGTGAGAACCAAGTCGCACAAGAAAAATTAAAACGAGAATTTCTGAAAAATTTTAGAAATCGAATTTTAAAACAATGAAATGCTTCCAGCATTAGGTGGGGTTCAGATTCCCACGTGAATCACCAAGTGTGACACACAAACATGGGGATAGGCGTGTATTTCTTTTAGCCGGGAATGGTGGCATGTGCCTGTGGTCCCAGGTACTTGGGAGGCTGAGGTGGGAGGATCACCTGAGCCCAGGAGGCCGAGGTTGCAGTGAGCCGAGATCACACCACTGCACTCGAGCCTGGGTGACAGAGTAAGACCTTGTCTGACAAACAAAACAAAACAAAAACAGAAGAATATACTTCTATGTTTTATTATTGTCTCTTGGCAAAAAACTAAACTAGCCCCAATATTGCCTTAGATGTAATTTAACATCCCCAGTTTACAAAGTGGAAAATGAGGTCAATAGCCAAGACCAAACAGATAACAAATGCAATGGTGCATTCAGGACAATGACTACAATTATAAAATATTCAGTTCAATTTCTACCCTCAGCATCAAGGCAGGGGTTCATCATAATGGGTATTGGAGGTTCAAATAAAGTTTAGGCTGAGCATTAAAAAAAAAGGGGGGGGGGGATTTTAATGCTGGTGCAATCACAGGAGACTGCAGCCCAGCCATCCTCAGCACTGCAGGTACTCACGGGGTCTTGGCCATACTACGTCCCCACTGGTGGCCACACAGAAGAGGTGGTCAAACTTTTTTAGGAGATCAAAAATGTTCAGAGTCTAAAAACCTACTTTTCTAGGGCGGGAAAAAGAATGAGAAGCTCTCATTCAGGGTATTTGTAAAAGGCTGTTTCTAGCGCACTGGTAGATAAAAAGGGCCGGGGCCCTCCGGTTAGCGTCAGCCAGCGCCCACCTGGCTGGGCACACAGGGACTTACCTCAGTGATAGTGTTCTGGGCTGTGTCTGCCCCGATGCTGAAATCGGAACCCGGCACATTGCTGGACACAGTAGCGGGAACCATGACCATGGGCACACAGAACTCCTCGTGCTTCTCCTGGGTGACTGACAGCTCTAGGAGTCCCATCTAAATTGACCCAGCATCTACACGCTGGCTACTCAGAGGCCATGGTGTGGAACGGCCAGGACATCGCTTAGTCATACAGAGCACAAGCAACTCACTTGCCACTCCTGTCTATTTCATCAAACCCCATTTTCTCCTAAATATTGACCATAGCAAAGTCATTAGCCTTCGAGATGCATTTGAAACATCAACTTGCTTTGTTCAAGAGGTTTAAGACACACTTAAGTCTTTCTTGCCATGCTCAACACACACGGCCGGCCGTTTCTGAAGTCAGTGTTTCTGGAACAAAAGCCTTGGCCTGCCCCGTGAACATTCACACTGAGCACACTGTGGCGAGGCCACTTGGCCAACCAGCAGGGGGCAGAAGAAAGCCACAAGTGCCACGTGGGATCCCTGCAAACTGCGCATCTCTCCCTCAATCAACGGGGTGCCTCCTGCCCATCCAGCGGCTTCCTCCAAGGCCTCTTTAGCTGCCAGGGCACTGACCTCAGACTGCTCAGCCAATGGGGCAACAGATTCAACAGAGTTCCATGTTGTTAAAGGAAAACTTCTGTTACCAGGCAACCTTAGTATCAGATTCAAGGTAAAATAACCAACATGATTGTTTCCAAACCAACATGCTAGTAGTGCGCCTTATCCTTCAATGCTGCTTAAACACGGAGAAGTATGAGGAAAAAAGAGCATGGCAATTACTTCTGAAAAAATAACACCTCTTCCAGCTTCATTTTACCCATATTATAAAGACTTAGAACTGTGGATTCCCTACAGAAATGTGGAGTGGGGGTGGATCCCCACCGCTGACCCAGCCTCCCCCCAGGTCAGTCACCCTCCCCACCATGGGGTTCACACCTCTCCAGGCCCTGTCACCTCAACAAGGAAAGGTGGCGTCTCTGAGCTCTCTTCACAGGGAGCACCCGAACGGGAGCTAGAGAGAGACACAGACACACCCACAACTGCTTTAAAATCCTGAAATGCAATACATATTTAAGGACTTCATTATTAGTTTTTTAAAACTGTAAGAACAGAGTGAGCCTGGTTTTAACCTCTCTGCCACAATAACACCGTGTACATCTGTCTTTTACTGTCTGTTTCTTCTCCAGCAGCTGCCGCCTGACTGGCCGACTGCAGAAGAGGAGCCTCTGGTACTCCTGGTGGGCCCTCGGGAAAAGCATGAGCACCACGATCACGTCTCAGGATGCCGCACACGTTAGGGTCGCCCACAGACCGCCATTCCCAATGCCTAGAAGGCACTGAACGGGCCTCCTGCTCTTTGTAAATGTCAACTCTCCTAAGCTATGTTGTGTTGAAAATTTTTAACTGCAGTCCACACATACTTCTTTGTTTCGGTCTTGTTTTTATCCTAGAGGCATATTATTATGGAAAATTAAGTTTGCAAGGCTGAGGGGTTTTCTGAAAGTCGACTTCTAATCCTGGAAAGGAAAAAAAAAAATGGGCCAGATGTGGTGCTCACACCTGTAATCCCAGCAGTTTGGGAGGCCGAGGCGGGCAGATCGCTTGAGCCCAGGAGCTCGAGACCAGCCTGGAAAACATGGCAAAACCCTGCCTCTACTAAAAATACAAAGAAAAAAAAATTAGCTGGGCATGGTGACATGTGTCTATTCCCAGCTACTCAGGAAGCTGAGGTGGGAGGATCACCTGAGCCCAGGAGGTGAAGGCTGCAGTCAGCCTAGATTTGCATCACTGCACTCCAGCTTGGGTGACACAGTGAGACCCCATCTCAAAAAAACAAAAAGCAAAATCAACTATATAAATCATTACAGAAGGGAGCTGGCCAAGAACAGTGGCTCAATGCCTGTAATCCCAGCACTTTGGGAGGTCGGGGTGGGCAGAACACCTGAAGTCAGAAGTTTGAGACCAGCCTGGCCAATATGGCAAAACTCCATCTCTAATAAAAATACAAAAATTAGCTGGGCGTGGTGGTGGGTGCCTGTAGTCCCAGCTACTCAGCAGGCTGAGACAGGAGAATCACTTCAACCTCGGAAGCAGAAGTTGCAGTGGGCCGAGACTGTGCCACTGCACTCCAGCCTGGGCAACAAGAGCAAGAGTCCACTTCAAAAAAAATAAAAATAAAAAAGGGAGCTAATGTTTTTCATTTAAGGGAAGGGAGAAGAACATTCAGTATTTATACATCTCACGCACACATCTGCAGTGGTGGCCTCAAGTATTCAAGATACACATTCCT
>NW_022163207.1:0-3369 GCF_008728515.1 Papio anubis | reverse complement strand
AAAAAATACAAAAAAAATAGCCGGGCGAGGTGGCGGGCGCCTGTAGTCCCAGCTATAGGGAGGCTGAGGCAGGAGAATGGCGTAAACCTGGGAGGCGGAGCTTGCAGTGAGCTGAGATCCGGCCACTGCACTCCAGCCTGGGCGACAGTGCGAGACTCCCTCTCAAAAAAAAAAAAAAAAAAAAAACTGAAAATACCACTACCTTTCTTTTAAAGTTCCCATGAGGATTAAATAAAATAAAAGACATAAAGTACCTAGAAGTATCTGGCACATATCAAGTGCTCAATAAATAAGCAAGCACTGAATAAAACCAAACTCCATACTTAAAAAATAATCTCTATGAAACAAGTCAATGTTGTTCAAATAATCTGCTTGAGGTAAAAATTGGAGGTGTTGTCTAGGATTATTTCTTATAATCCCAGCTAAACTTTTAGTATGTCAACCAAACAAAAATTTTAAATTTAAAAATTTTAAATTTAAAAATTCCTGAACAGCACAATTATGACATTTAATGTCTCTTATACAGCAGAAAGAGGAAGAGCCTCAACGTACTTAAAAGAGAAGGAAAACCACCTGGAGCTGTGCACATTATTCACCTCCCACCTGTGTAAGCTAGAAATAGTAACCTGTTCTCCTTTCAATTCAGAAATCTCATTAAATTAGGGTATTACCATTTCCTTCTACTAGTCACATGGCCCAACAAGAAAAGATCTGTCTGACCACATTAAGAAATGCTCATCGTCACTGGTCATCAGAGAAATGCAAATCAAAACCACAATGAGATACCATCTCATGCTAATGAGAATGGTAATCATTTAAAAAGTCAGGAAACAACTGATGCTAGAGAGGATGTGGAGAAATAGGAACGCTTTTACACTGTTGGTGGGAGTGTAAATTAGTTCAACCATTGTGGAAGACAGTGGTGGCGATGCCACAAGGATCTAGAACTAGAAATACCATTTGACCCAATGATCCCATTACTGGGTATATACCCAAAGGATTATAAGTCATGCTACTATAAAGACACACACACATGTGTGTTTACTGCAGCACTCTTCACAATAGCAAAGACAGAACCAACCCAAATGTCCATCAATGATAGACTGGATCAAGAAAATGTGGCACATATACACCATGGAATACTATGCAGTCACAAAAAAGGAGGTGTTCATGTCCTTTGCAGAGACACAGATAAAGCTGGAAACCATCATTCTCAGCAAACTGTCACAAGGACAGAAAACCAAACGCCGCATGTTCTCACTCACAGGTGGGAAATGAACAATGAGAACACTTGGACACAGGGCGGGGAACATCACACACTGGGGTTTATTGAGAGGTGGGAGGCTGGGGGAGGGACAGCATTAGGAGAAATACCTAATGTAAATGACAAGCTGATGGGTGCAGCAAACCAACACGGCACATGTATACCTATGTATCAAACCTGCACATTATGCACATGCACCCTGGAACTTAAAGTATAATAAATATATACATACATACATATGTACATACATACATAAAAAAAGAAAAGATCTGCTTGACAAATACTGATCACCAGGGTTTACGATTAAAATTAAAAAAAAATGTTAAACTATTTGAAATCGTACTTCCGACCATTATAGGTCAAACCCACAAAATAGAGTATACAGTCGTCCCTCAGTACAAGCAGGGGACTGATTAAAGATCCCTGCACATACCAAAATCAGCACATACTCATGTCCCTGTGGAACCCGCCTATAGGAAAAGTTGGCCCTCCATATATGCAGATTTCACATCCCATTAATACTGTATTTTTGATTCACGTTTGGTTGAAAAAAAAATCTAAGTATAAATGGACCCACACAGTTCAAACCCATGTTGTTCAACAGTCAACTGTATTAAATATAAGAACTCATATCTGTTAGGTTTCAGTCACTGTGGTAAAATCGTAGAAAGACCAAACAAGTCACTTCTGTGTAAAGAACAAGCATTTTATCCTTGGTGCTGTCCTATATAAGCCTGTTTTCCTAAGACAGATTCTGAGGCATGTAGCTCATTCTGAACAGCATTCTCAAACTGTTTCCTTATGATTGGCAAGAATCCTGAACCACACCTGTATGCTAAGCCACTGTTGATGCCAATGTTTCCTGTCCAATCACTAGTTTAACCTGCTAGCTCAAGAGCTTACCCATGCCTTCAGCATGACACAATGGCCTCAGCTTTGCCCTTGAAGCTAGAAATGCTATGAAGGTTCTGCCCCAGTTCTTTGTCCCATGCCCTCTCTTGACCTACACTCTGCCCAATGATTAATAAGAAATGCTCACACCTTCCATATTTGAAAAGTTAAACTTTTTTAACTGAGATTTTTGTAAGCATGTTCATAATTTTGTTCTATATGGGACACCAAAGAAGCAGAAGAGGTAATTCCCACTCTCAAGATGCTCTTAATGTAATTGAAGAGCATATGGGGAAAGAAGTAAACATAAAATTAGTATAACATACATAAAGTCTAAAAAAAATAAGGTGATATGTCTTACCCTCTCCATCTATCTCATATAATAAAAAATTAAACCTTGTTACTCTTGATTTCAAACATGATATAGTTCCCCCTTGGTTTTGAAGCTCTTCACAAAAATAATCCATACCCCCTCAGTTTCTTATGCACACCCTACTCATGCTCTTCCGTGAAGTCTTCCATGACTAACTAAAAGAAAGCTTAGCATTGTTACACCTACACATAGTCCCAAAATGCTTCCACATATGCCACCTGAAATAACATGCTTACCTAAGAAAAATAAACCACTTAAACAATGTTTATTTAGTTGAACACATTCCCCAAGTGACCTTATCCATCTATTTAGTAGATGGTTATATTAGCTTTGAGTAAGACATAATGGTTCTCTATACTGCTTGTCTACCTTAAATGGCTTGAGCATTTGGAAAATTTAATGTTTGAGGCAAAATATAATACATGGAAATTAGGCAACAGGTTAAATAACAAGAGGTGTCCCTCTCACTACTTCCACATTTTTTCCAAATGAAAATAAAGTACCCTTTTAAAATGGTTAACCTACTAACACCTGCAAAACATTGCCATGCAAAATACTGTTTCTCCACTTCTATACTTTAAGAAATACATATTGAAGTCTCTGCAAGAGGACCTCAAGATGAGCTCAGTACATTTGCTTCTGCTCCTATCCCAGTTATCAGCACTTTCACCACTCATCCCCTAACCACGTGTTAAAACTATGCTATGTAAATAAGGCACACGTGTCCTAGACTTTCTGGTGCAATTCCTATCTTACATACTTTTCATGAAGTTGTCAAATGTACAATTAAATATAACTGGGTTTTTCCTCAGAAAAACAAGAAATGGGGAAAGGATTCCCT
>NW_022163206.1:0-3372 GCF_008728515.1 Papio anubis | reverse complement strand
GTAGAATAGGAATGACTAGCTCTATAAGGTGCTAAAACATACTATATATTTATTTTAAAAAATACATTTGTTGGCTGGGTGCAGTGGCTCATGCCTGTAATCCCAGCACTTTGGGAGGCTGAGGCGGGCGGATCACGAGGTCAGGAGATCAAGACCATTCTGGCTAACATGGTGAAACCACATCTCTACTAAAAATACAAAAAACAAAATTAGCCAGGCATGGTGGCAGGCACCTGTAGTCCCAGCTACTCCGGAGGCTGAGGTAGGAGAATGACATGAACCCAGGAGTTGGAGCTTGTAGTGAGCCAAGATCACGCCACTGCACCCCAGCCTGGGTGACAGAGAGAGACTCCGTCTCAAAAAAAAAAAAATACATTTGTTACTGATTCTTTATTTTTTATTAAATATGCCAGTAAAACAGAGTCTAGAATTAGAGCCAGAAAGAGTTGAGATTTAGTTTCAGTTTGTGGTAAGTTGTATTCCAAAGTCATTTCTGTCACCAAATGGATCCTGGATGAATAAAAATTGAAACATAAAGAGAAAATATAAAATTCACAAGACAGATGTTATTTCTAATACTATCATCATCATTATAATTATGTTTGAAGACAAACAGACTTTCTAAACCCTTATGTGTTGCTGGTGGGAGTGTATGATTTTACAAATACCTGGAAATTTGGCAATTTCTTTAAAAGTTTAACATATGTTTGCCACATGACCCCGCAATTTCACTCCTTGGAATCTACCTAAGAGACATAAAAACATATGTCCTCATGAAGATACATGTTTAAGAGTTCAAAACAGCATTAGCCATAGTAGGCCCAAACTGAAAACAATCCAAATATCCTTCAACTAGTAAATGGATAAACAAAATGGATAAACTACATCCATGCAAAGCAATATCATTCAACAATAAAAGGGAACAAAACCAGACTTATCTGGCAGGGGAGATACCATGAACATGAGGGTAGTTTTCCCAAGGCAAGTTTCAACCCTTGCACTCCGGATGATGAGCGATTACTTAATGGGTACAATGCATGTGATTGGGGTGATGGATACTGTGGAACACTGACTTCACCACTATGCAATCTATGCAGGTAACAAAACTACACTTGGACCTTATAAATTTACACAAATGAAAAAAGAGAAAATAAATAAAATGAAAAGGGACAAAATGATGATACATACTACAAAACTGATGAACTTCAATAATGTCAACTAAGTGAAGGAAACTGGACACAAAAGGTTACATAATGTATGATTTCATTTACTTGAAATATGTAGAAGAGGTAAATTGATTGATGCAAAAAGCAGATCATTGGGTGCCTAGGGCTTGGGGTATCGGTGGGAATTAACTGTAAATAGAGAAATTTTGGACATGACAGAAATGTTAAAAATCTGGATTGTTGTGATAATTGCACAAATGCACTGATTTACTAAAAACATTAAATTTTACATATAGAATGAATGAATCTCATAGTATGTAAATGAAGCCTTAGGAATCCTGTTAAAATAATTCTTTTTTAAAAAATAAGACTTTGTAAGCAAGACAAAATCCAGAAGACACAAATGAAAAAATATTTGAAGAAAATTACTGACTTCTTTGCATGAAGAAAATAACAAAATTAAAAGAAGTATATGAAGCTCAGAAAAAATTCTGATCACATAAGACAGACAATGAGCTAACTTCCTTATGAAAAATTATTAACTAATCAATAAATTAATTAATGGAAATGCCCCGGAAAATTGGGCAAAGGATATAGACTGACTATAGAAGAGAATATTCCAATAGTCAATAAATATTTGCTGAAACTCACCAACGAACGGAAAAATCCAAATTCAAACAGCAATTTTTCCCCCAAAAAACCGGAAAATACAATAGCTTGTTTTAAAATCAAGGATTTAGAAGATTCTATGGGAATAGATTCTCCTATATTATTAGGATTGTGAGTGGATGGCAGTGTGCTATTAAAACTCAAAATGCAATTGTTACATGCTTGATGAAAACAACAAAAATCCCATTCTAAACATCTGTCTTAAGGAAACAATCCTACATGAGCCCAAAGAAATATAAAATTGGTCGTTTTGAGCCATGGTTTGCAATAACAAAAACATTTTGAAATTCTAAAAGAAAAACTGATTAATTTGTCTTGATTATAAAAATTTTGTACATCATAAAAACTATGCAGCATGTGAAGTGACAGCACACTGCAGGATAATATTTGGTGCTGTGTGTGGGGCACTGTGAACATATATTGGTGTAAACCTATGAGTAGTTTGCATAATACAGTATTTCCACTCTAGGTTTTTACAGTCTCAGTACATTTTTCCTTGTACGTCCATGATGACATATAAAAAATGTAACAGGAGAGAAAAGAAACATTCTCAATATTTAGAAGAAAGGTAAATTGTATAGACATAGAAAGGAATAATATACAGGGCTTTAAGTAAATTATGTAGGACTACCAACATAAATTGAAAAAAAAATCATCTAACATAATGCCAATTAGGAAGTAGAAAATTATAAGAATTGTCATTGTTACTATAAGAACAAAAAATATATAGACTAAACTAAATGGATAAACTGGAAAATAATCTTATTTTTAAAATTTTAATGAGCCATAGATCAAAAAGCATAAAAATTCCAAATTCCAGAGATAAATAAATTCCACTTAGGTGAGCAGGGACAAATGTCCACTCTTATTCTTTGACCCCTCTACGAAATCTTAACGGGGTGAAATACTGAGCATGGCTGAGAAGGGAGATAGGGACTGAGGACAAAGCAGCTGAGTTGTGTTAAACAGCCCCGTGGGCTTGTGTGCTGCATTAAAATCTATAGAGGCCCCCTGAATAATACATATCTACTTTACCCTGCCAGCTGAGTCTCCTTCCAGAACGTTTTCTGACTTCATGCTGGTAGTGTGGGAACTAGGGAGGTAGATAGAAGTCAACAAACATCTCTGTAGCTTCATACAAACAAAGATCAGGAAGGAAATCAAGATAGGAACGATGCTTTCAACCACCTTGACTGAGCTGGCATTTATAATTGACATATATACTGACATCTGAGAACTACAGAATGTTTATTTATTTATATTGCACAAAGATTATCCATGAAATAGAACAAATACTGTGATGATAAAAGTAGTCTCAATTACTTTCACAAGCATAAAATCTTACAGAGTATATTATCTGAACACAGTCTTATCAAATTACAAATAAGATGAAGAACATTGGCCAAATTTTTGGAAGTAAAATAATATGTTTCTAAATAATCTATGACTTGTCAAATAAAATCAGAAGGAAAATTAAAAGATAATTTTACATAAAATAATACTGAAATGAGTATTTAAAATTTTTGTTATGCAACCA
>NW_022163205.1:0-3374 GCF_008728515.1 Papio anubis | reverse complement strand
AATCTATAAGAAATTTAATTTGACAAAGCAGAAAATATCAACACTTCTCGAAGACATAAGAGTTGCCAATAAACATTCAAAAAATGCTTAACATCCCTAATCATCAGAGATATAAATCAAAACGACAATGTGATACAATTTCACACCAGTTAGAATGTCTGTTATGGCAAGTCAAAAATTAACATGTTGAAGTTGTGGAGAAACAGGTATCTGTTTCAACTTCATCCTGACTTCAGGAGAAATGGGTGCCTATAAATCTTAGATTGGATAAGAAAAATGAGGTACTTATACAGCCTGCAATACTATGCAGTCACAGAAAAGAATGAAGTAATGTCCTTTGTGGCAACATGAAGGCAGCAGAAGGCCATTAATGTAAGCAACTTAACAGATCAGTAAAACAACACATGTTCTCACTTATATGTGGGAGGTAAACATTGGGTGCACATGGAAGCAAAGATGAAAACAGTAAACACTGGGAATTCTAAAAAGATGGAAGAAAAAAAGGAGACAAGCATTGAAAAACTACCTATCAAGTGTAGTGTACACTGCTTGGGCAATGGGATAGTTAAGTGTCCAAACTTCAACACCATGCAGTATACCTATACTACCAATCTGCATGTGTATTCCCTGAATCTAAAATAGAAATAACAAGATGTTTTGTGGTATAATGACATGTTATATTTCTGTAGTTCCAAGTTAATAGTTGGAATTAGCAGTGAAAGACAGAATTACTGCTTAAGGCATAGGGGTAAATGTTTCTGGCCGGGCGCGGTGGCTCAAGCCTGTAATCCCAGCACTTTGGGAGGCCGAGGCGGGCGGATCACGAGGTCAGGAGATCGAGACCATCCTGGCTAACATGGTGAAACCCCGTCTCTACTAAAAATACAAAAAACTAGCCAGGCGTGGTGGCGGGCACCTGTAGTCCCAGCTACTCGGAGGCTGAGGCAGGAGAATGGCCTGAACCTGGGAGGCGGAGCTTGCAGTGAGCCGAGATCGCGCCACTGCACTCCAGCCTGGGTGACACAGCGCGAGACTCCGTCTCAAAAAAAAATAAGAAAAATAAAAAATAAAAAAAATGTTTCTATACCAGGTCTCCCCACAATTTGTAAGTTATCTTCTCTGAAAGTTCTTGGCCTATAGCCCAAGATGTGTTTTATTCCCAAGTGTGCAGTTAAAATAAATGACTCTGGATTTAAGGGAGGTTCCAAGATGGCCCAATAGGAACAGCTGCAGTCTACAGCTCCCAGTGTGAGTGACGCAGAAGATGGGTGATTTCTGCATTTCCAACTGAGATATCGGGTTCATCTCACTGGAGCTTGTCAGACAGTGGGTACAGCCCACGGAGAGTGAGTGGAAGCAGGGCGGGGCATCATCTTACCTGGGAAGCACAAGGGGTCAGGGAATTCCCTTTCCTAGCCAAGGGAAGCTGTGACAGATGGTACCTGGAAAATCGGGACACTCCCACACTAATACTGCACTTTTCCAATGGTCTTAGCAAATGGCACACCAGGAGATTATATCCCACGCCTGGATCAGAGGGTCCTATGCCCATGGAGCCTCGCTCACTGCTAGCACAGCAGTCTGAGATCAAACTGCAAGGCTGGGGAAGGGGCATCCACCATTGCCCAGGCTTGAGTAGGTAAATAAAGTGGCTGGGAAGCTCGAACTTGGTGGAGTCCACCACAGCTCAAGGAGACCTACCTGCCTCTGTAGACTCCCACCTCTGAGGGCAAGGCATAGTGGAACAAAAGGCAGCAGAAACTTCTGCAGACTTAAACGTCCCTGTCTGACAGCTTTGAAGAGAGTACTGGATCTCTCAGCATGGAGTTTGAGATCTGAGAATGGAAAGACTGTCTCCTCAAGTGGGTCCCTGACCCTTAGGTAGCCTAACTGGGAGACACCTCCCAGTAGGGGCCAACTGACACCTCATATGGCTGGGTGTCCCTCTGACACGAAGCTTCCAGAGGAAGGATCAGGCAGCAACATTTGCCGTTCTGCAATATTTGCTGTTCTGCCGCCTCCGCTGGTGATACCCAGGCAAACAGGGTCTGGAATGGACCAAAACCCCAACTGTACGTCACCATCATCAAAGACCAAAGGTAGATAAAACCACAAAGATGGGGAGAAACCAGAGCAGAAAAGCTAAAAATTCTAAAAATCAGAGCGTGTTGTCTCCTCCAAAGGAACGCAGCTCCTTGCCAACAATGGAACAAAGCTGGACAGAGAATGACTTTTGTCGAGCTGAGAGAAGAAGGCTTCAGATGATCAGTAATAACAAACTTCTCCGAGCTAAAGGAGAATGTTTGAACCCATCACAAAGAAGCTGAAAATGTTGAAAAAAGATTGGACGAATAGCTAACTAGAATAAACAGCATAAAGAAGGCCTTAAATGACCTGATGGAGCTGAAAACCGTGGCATGCACAAGCTGCAGTAGCCAATTTGATCAAGTGGAAGAAAGTATCAGTGATCGAAGATCAAATGAATGACATGAAATGAGAAGAGAAGGTTAGAGAAAAAAGAGTGAAAAGAAACGAACAAAGCCTCCAAGAAATATGGGACTATGTGAAAACACCAAATCTACGTCTGATTGGTGTACCTGAAAGTGACAGGGAGAATGGAACTAAATTGGAAAACACTCTTCAGGATATTATCCAGGAGAACTTCCCCAACCTAGCAAGGCAGGCCAACATTCAAATTCAGGTAATACAGAGAACACCACAAAGATACTCCTCGAGAAGAGCAACTCCAAGACACATAATTGTCAGATTCACCAAGGTTGAAATGAAGGAAAAAAATGTTAAGGATAACCAGAGAGAAAGGTCAGGTTACCCACAAAGAGAAGCCCATCAGACTAACAGCGGATCTCTTGGCAGAAACTCTACAAACCAGAAGAGAGTGAGGGCCAGTATTCAACATTCTTAAAAGAATTTTCAACCCAGAATTTCATATCCAGCCAGACTAAGCTTCATAAGTGAAGGAGAAATAAAATCCTTTACAGAGAAACAAATGCTGAGAGATTTTGTCACCACCAGGCCTGCCCTACAAGAGCTCCTGAAGGAAGCACTAAACATGGAAAGGAACAACCAGTATCAGCCACTGCAAAAACATGCCAAATTGTAAAGACCATCGATGCTAGGAAGAAACTGCATCAACTAATGAGCAAAATAACCAGCTAACATCATAAAAACAGGATCAATTCACACATAACAACATTAACCTTAAAAGTAAATGGGCTAAATGCCCCAAGTAAAAGACACAGACAAGCAAATTGAATAAAGTCAAGACCCATCAGTGTGCTGTATTCAGGAGACCCATCTCATGTGCAGACACACATAGGCTCAAAATAAAGGGATGGAGGAAGATCTACCAAGCA
>NW_022163204.1:0-3375 GCF_008728515.1 Papio anubis | reverse complement strand
AATCTATAAGAAATTTAATTTGACAAAGCAGAAAATATCAACACTTCTCGAAGACATAAGAGTTGCCAATAAACATTCAAAAAATGCTTAACATCCCTAATCATCAGAGATATAAATCAAAACGACAATGTGATACAATTTCACACCAGTTAGAATGTCTGTTATGGCAAGTCAAAAATTAACATGTTGAAGTTGTGGAGAAACAGGTATCTGTTTCAACTTCATCCTGACTTCAGGAGAAATGGGTGCCTATAAATCTTAGATTGGATAAGAAAAATGAGGTACTTATACAGCCTGCAATACTATGCAGTCACAGAAAAGAATGAAGTAATGTCCTTTGTGGCAACATGAAGGCAGCAGAAGGCCATTAATGTAAGCAACTTAACAGATCAGTAAAACAACACATGTTCTCACTTATATGTGGGAGGTAAACATTGGGTGCACATGGAAGCAAAGATGAAAACAGTAAACACTGGGAATTCTAAAAAGATGGAAGAAAAAAAGGAGACAAGCATTGAAAAACTACCTATCAAGTGTAGTGTACACTGCTTGGGCAATGGGATAGTTAAGTGTCCAAACTTCAACACCATGCAGTATACCTATACTACCAATCTGCATGTGTATTCCCTGAATCTAAAATAGAAATAACAAGATGTTTTGTGGTATAATGACATGTTATATTTCTGTAGTTCCAAGTTAATAGTTGGAATTAGCAGTGAAAGACAGAATTACTGCTTAAGGCATAGGGGTAAATGTTTCTGGCCGGGCGCGGTGGCTCAAGCCTGTAATCCCAGCACTTTGGGAGGCCGAGGCGGGCGGATCACGAGGTCAGGAGATCGAGACCATCCTGGCTAACATGGTGAAACCCCGTCTCTACTAAAAATACAAAAAACTAGCCAGGCGTGGTGGCGGGCACCTGTAGTCCCAGCTACTCGGAGGCTGAGGCAGGAGAATGGCCTGAACCTGGGAGGCGGAGCTTGCAGTGAGCCGAGATCGCGCCACTGCACTCCAGCCTGGGTGACACAGCGCGAGACTCCGTCTCAAAAAAAAAATAAGAAAAATAAAAAATAAAAAAAATGTTTCTATACCAGGTCTCCCCACAATTTGTAAGTTATCTTCTCTGAAAGTTCTTGGCCTATAGCCCAAGATGTGTTTTATTCCCAAGTGTGCAGTTAAAATAAATGACTCTGGATTTAAGGGAGGTTCCAAGATGGCCCAATAGGAACAGCTGCAGTCTACAGCTCCCAGTGTGAGTGACGCAGAAGATGGGTGATTTCTGCATTTCCAACTGAGATATCGGGTTCATCTCACTGGAGCTTGTCAGACAGTGGGTACAGCCCACGGAGAGTGAGTGGAAGCAGGGCGGGGCATCATCTTACCTGGGAAGCACAAGGGGTCAGGGAATTCCCTTTCCTAGCCAAGGGAAGCTGTGACAGATGGTACCTGGAAAATCGGGACACTCCCACACTAATACTGCACTTTTCCAATGGTCTTAGCAAATGGCACACCAGGAGATTATATCCCACGCCTGGATCAGAGGGTCCTATGCCCATGGAGCCTCGCTCACTGCTAGCACAGCAGTCTGAGATCAAACTGCAAGGCTGGGGAAGGGGCATCCACCATTGCCCAGGCTTGAGTAGGTAAATAAAGTGGCTGGGAAGCTCGAACTTGGTGGAGTCCACCACAGCTCAAGGAGACCTACCTGCCTCTGTAGACTCCCACCTCTGAGGGCAAGGCATAGTGGAACAAAAGGCAGCAGAAACTTCTGCAGACTTAAACGTCCCTGTCTGACAGCTTTGAAGAGAGTACTGGATCTCTCAGCATGGAGTTTGAGATCTGAGAATGGAAAGACTGTCTCCTCAAGTGGGTCCCTGACCCTTAGGTAGCCTAACTGGGAGACACCTCCCAGTAGGGGCCAACTGACACCTCATATGGCTGGGTGTCCCTCTGACACGAAGCTTCCAGAGGAAGGATCAGGCAGCAACATTTGCCGTTCTGCAATATTTGCTGTTCTGCCGCCTCCGCTGGTGATACCCAGGCAAACAGGGTCTGGAATGGACCAAAACCCCAACTGTACGTCACCATCATCAAAGACCAAAGGTAGATAAAACCACAAAGATGGGGAGAAACCAGAGCAGAAAAGCTAAAAATTCTAAAAATCAGAGCGTGTTGTCTCCTCCAAAGGAACGCAGCTCCTTGCCAACAATGGAACAAAGCTGGACAGAGAATGACTTTTGTCGAGCTGAGAGAAGAAGGCTTCAGATGATCAGTAATAACAAACTTCTCCGAGCTAAAGGAGAATGTTTGAACCCATCACAAAGAAGCTGAAAATGTTGAAAAAAGATTGGACGAATAGCTAACTAGAATAAACAGCATAAAGAAGGCCTTAAATGACCTGATGGAGCTGAAAACCGTGGCATGCACAAGCTGCAGTAGCCAATTTGATCAAGTGGAAGAAAGTATCAGTGATCGAAGATCAAATGAATGACATGAAATGAGAAGAGAAGGTTAGAGAAAAAAGAGTGAAAAGAAACGAACAAAGCCTCCAAGAAATATGGGACTATGTGAAAACACCAAATCTACGTCTGATTGGTGTACCTGAAAGTGACAGGGAGAATGGAACTAAATTGGAAAACACTCTTCAGGATATTATCCAGGAGAACTTCCCCAACCTAGCAAGGCAGGCCAACATTCAAATTCAGGTAATACAGAGAACACCACAAAGATACTCCTCGAGAAGAGCAACTCCAAGACACATAATTGTCAGATTCACCAAGGTTGAAATGAAGGAAAAAAATGTTAAGGATAACCAGAGAGAAAGGTCAGGTTACCCACAAAGAGAAGCCCATCAGACTAACAGCGGATCTCTTGGCAGAAACTCTACAAACCAGAAGAGAGTGAGGGCCAGTATTCAACATTCTTAAAAGAATTTTCAACCCAGAATTTCATATCCAGCCAGACTAAGCTTCATAAGTGAAGGAGAAATAAAATCCTTTACAGAGAAACAAATGCTGAGAGATTTTGTCACCACCAGGCCTGCCCTACAAGAGCTCCTGAAGGAAGCACTAAACATGGAAAGGAACAACCAGTATCAGCCACTGCAAAAACATGCCAAATTGTAAAGACCATCGATGCTAGGAAGAAACTGCATCAACTAATGAGCAAAATAACCAGCTAACATCATAAAAACAGGATCAATTCACACATAACAACATTAACCTTAAAAGTAAATGGGCTAAATGCCCCAATTAAAAGACACAGACAAGCAAATTGAATAAAGTCAAGACCCATCAGTGTGCTGTATTCAGGAGACCCATCTCATGTGCAGACACACATAGGCTCAAAATAAAGGGATGGAGGAAGATCTACCAAGCA
>NW_022163203.1:0-109484 GCF_008728515.1 Papio anubis | reverse complement strand
TGACCTTGTGATCCGCCCGTCTTGGCCTCCCAAAGTGCTGGGATTACAGGCTTGAGCCACAGCGCCTGGCCTATTTCTCTCTCTCAGTAAAAGGTGAAAGATTTATACGAGCCGAAGAGAAACCAGAGTATATATATTTAACTCTGAGTTTATTTTTAGAAACTTGCACAACACTAATAAATATTGATTGAATAACCTTCTGTGATATTTTAAGTATCAAAAATGTATGTATTGGGCTTTTCATCCTTAGTATGGAGGTATTAGGAACTTAATATTTGTCAGTTTGATTTTAAGTTTTGAGATTGGGAAAGGATACAACCATAAACAGTTCTGATCGAAGTGGGAGAAAAGATTCACATACAAATTTCAAACAGATGCTTAGAACTTTTCTCAAAAGGAATGTCCTTAGCTTTGACAGCACAGCTTTGTCTTTTCTGAAGAAGAGAATGTTCTGGGATAGCAGACTTCCTGGCTTTCTGCCCACCTGCTGAATGCCCTGCAGGTGTTCGTGATGTTTGCCTCGGGGCCTGCCCCATTGCCCAGGGTACCAAATAGCTTGGCAGTTCTCCTAGCATGTTTTACTGTGATTAGTAAATTGTTAAGATTGAGGAAAATGATTATTCGTCTGCTTTATGAAGGAAATAGGTAAGGAAATGTGAAAAAATTCCCAACTATTTGAGCATTTCATAATACAGTCTGTGGCAAGAAGCAGCTGCATATGCCTGTCCTTTCGAACTCCTTTTCCATGTATAAAACTAGATGCTAATTTCCGAAGAGGAAGGATTAAATGCTGAGGCATAAGCTTATTAAACTTTCGTAAATGTATTGAAGGTTTATCATAAAGAGAATGAAAACTTGTCAGTTTTAATTCCTTGGATGACTAAACAAGACAATATATACTTTAATTGAAGCAGAATCGATTTTGGTTAGATGTAGGGAGAGAACTTGACAGATTCATTCTTCTATGCATTAAGCATTAAATATTTTGACAGAAAATTCATGTTTACAATTGTGGGTAGCAGTGTGTCATTTCAACTCACTTAACACGTGTTGAATGTGCACTGTGTGTCCGGCAACAACCTTGTGAGGGAGATAGTTATCTCTTCCACAGGGAAGAAAGCAGGGTAGAGTATTTTGAGAAATTTTCCCAGGGACTCATAGCTGATAAATGGTGGAACCAGAGTTGGAACCCAGCCTTTCTCACTCCAAGTCCCTGTTTTTTTTTTTTTTTTTTTTTGAGATGGAGTCTCATTCTGTCGCCCAGGCTGGAGTGCAGTGACGCGATCTCGGCTCACTGCAAGCTCCACCTCCCGGGTCCACGCCATTCTCCTGCCTCAGCCTCCCAAGTAGCTGGGACTACAGGCGCCCGCCACCGCGCCCGGCTAATTTTTTTGTATTTTTAGTAGAGATGGGGTTTCACCATGTTAGCCAGGATGGTCTCAATCTCCTGACCTTGTGATCCGCCCGCCTTGGCCTCCCAAAGTGCTGGGATTACAGGCGTGACCCACCGCGCCCAGCAGTCCCTGTTCTTTAATTTTTTTAAAAAAGAGAGATGGGGTCTCACTGTGTTGTCCAGGCTGGTCTCGAACTCCTGAGCTCAGGCAGTCCGCCCACCTTCACTGTCCAAAGGATTGGGATTACAGGCCTGAGCCATTGTGCTTGGCCCTTCTAATTTAAACACAGTTTTTTTTGTTTTTTTTTTTTAAGAGACAGTGTCTTTCTATGTTGCCCAGGCTGGTCTGGAACTCCTGTCCTCAAGTGATCCTCCTACCTCAGTCTCCCAAGTGCTGGGATTACGGGCATGAGCCACCATTCCTGGCCAAGTCCCTGTTCTGTCTCTTACATGGAGCCAAATTAATCTTTCTAAAACTTTTTTTTTTTTTTTTTTTTTTAAATCAAAACCTATCCCTGTGGTCAGGCCATGGATCCCCACTGTGAGACTCCTACCATCATCTAACCAGATGCCCATTCGTGGTTCATTTAATCCAAATGCTGATCTGTCTTCAGGGACCAAACTTGACACTTTCCATGAGGCCTTCTGTCACCATTCCTGTCCCTTCTGACCTTTAGGGTCCTCTGGGGTTTACTGAACATTTGTGTGGGCACCTCATGATGTACTGATGTATTAAATCAGGGAGTCTTCTTACACTTTTGTAAACTCTACATTGCCTCGCACAGTTCTATGGTCTTAAATATTTATTCTTTGTGTTAAAGGAATAGGTGCAGTGAATGAATGAAAGAATCCTACTCCATATAGCCTTGCTCTACTAACCTTAATCAGTTACTCCTAGTCAGGGTCATTTAAATTGTCTCCAGATTGCTTTTCAGTGAGACAACTCTTTTTAAACCAAGTTTTTAGTTCCCTGTAGAAAACCATGGGGGAAATAGTTCTTGTAATTAATAACATTGATGAGAAACTGTTTTGGTTCTTTACTACCATCTTGTAATGCATTAATGCATTGTAGTCATCCTTGGAGTTTTAGGAGGATCAATCCTACTTACATTTCACGTGGTTTGAAGTATGTTAAAAAGATCCCTTATGTACAGTGTATTAATATTATAGATAAAAATCTGTTGACAGTTTAATAGTTCTTAAATTCAGCTGCCCATCAATTGAGGAGTTTTTTTTTTTTTTTTGAGACGAAGTCTTGCTCTGTTGCCCAGGCTGGAGTGCAGTGGCCGGATCTTGGCTCACTGCAAGCTCCGCCTCCCGGGTTTACGCCATTCTCCTGCCTCAGCCTCCCGAGCAGCTGGGACTACAGGCGCCCCCCACCTCGCCCGGCTAGTTTTTTGTATTTTTTAGTAGAGACGGGGTTTCACTGTGTTAGCCAGGATGGTCTCGATCTCCTGACCTCGTGATCCGCCCATCTCGGCCTCCCAAAGTGCTGGGATTACAGGCTTGAGCCACTGCGCCCGGCCTCAAATTGAGGAGTTTTAAAAAAATATAGACTTCCAGTCCAACTCTAGCCTTACTAAACCAGGATTAAGGTAGGAGTGGAGGGTGAGAATGGACTTACTTAAATAAGGTAATTCTTAATCGTAGATAGCTTGGGAATCTCATATACAGAGTATCCATGTTGACTGTAGAAGGAAAAAGCTAAAATGTCTGTGTGATAGGGACAAGTGAGGAATTGTTAGGTCATAGTTTAGGTCTTCCTTGGGTGATTGTTCCATTTCTGGTGTATTTTTGTTTTAGCAAGGAGGAAATAGGTAGGGGTGGGGTGTGTGTGTGTGTGTGTGTGTGTGTGTGTGTGAGAGAGAGAGAGAGACAGAGAATGTTGGAAGTTAATGGAGTGCCATAGGGCATTATAGAACTATGAAAGCCTTACTGCTCAGCATCTAGTCTTCAGTCATTTTTTTTTGAGATGGAGTTTCACTCTTGTTGCCCAGGCTGGAGTGCAATGGCACGATCTCAGCTCACTGCAACCTCTGCCTCCTGGGTCCAAGTGATTCTCCTGCCCCAGCCTCCCGAATAGCTGGGATTACAGGCATGTGTCATGCCTGGCTAATTTTGTAGTTTTAGTAGAGACAAGGTTTCTCTATGTTGGTCAGGCTGGTCTTGAACTCCCAACCTCAGGTGATCCGCCCACCTTGGCCTTCCAAAGTGCTGGGATTACAGGCGTGAGCCATCATGCCCGGCTAGCCTTCAGTGTTTCATCCAGGCAGGTAGCACTTTGTTTCAGAGAACTGTACTCTGTGATATTTACAATAATGAGATTTTGGTTATGATGTTAATTATAGTAGCAAACTAAAAACTCCATATTTGGGTGTATTAACCCATCTCTGGGAAGTAGAGGTTTAGTGTCTATTACTCTTCCAGACAGTGTGGTCCACTTGGTTCTTGATGCTCTTTTTCTGGAGTCCACCTCCCAGTCTGTCCTTGCTTACCTCCTGCAAGAGTGGACATTAATTGGGTGAAAACATTGTTTTCCATTTTTGTCCCTAGTTTTCTTTCTTAATGTGAATATTTCTACATTGGTTTAAATAATGACTTGTGGGATACCAAGGATGTTGCTGATTAGCTAGTGGCCCTATAGCCATTTTCTCCAGTCTGCCCTGGCTCCTGGGATGGAGGAACTGAGTTTGCAAATCAGCTCCATCCTCATATCAAGAAATAGTAAAATAAGAGAAAGAAGAGGGCTTATGGTCTGATACATATTTTTTATAAAAATGTCGATGATACTTTATAATAATTTTCTGCTACAATTCTTTGTTTTCTCCCTCCATAGTGAAACAAAGAGTCCTCTTCGTGGAAGATAAAAAAATACGCTCCCTTTAACTGGTGGATTGAAAGTGACTTTGATTTATAAAGAGAAGACTGAGGGCGGGGATACTGATTCAGAAATCCTGTAGTGTGTAATAAAAGAAGAGGAAATGGCATGGAATCACTGCCTCCTGTGATTTGAAGGCCATTGTGAAGGAAAACAATGCAGTGAAAGAAAGTTCTTCATATTAGGACAGATATCATTGCATCACATTTATTTATCTTTCTGGGTATTTTTATAGCCCTTAATAAAAAATATTAAAATAGCCTATGCTATTGTGTCTTAGTGATGTTTTTCCACACTATTTGAGGTTTTAAAAATCAACCACATTACTAAAAAATAACCATTGTTTCATGTAATAAATGTTTCCATAACAACACTTATGTAAGAGTTTCCAGCCTGCTCCCTCTGTACTCAAGAGAAAAGGCAGAGTAACATTCCAGAGTGATCTTGAAGAAACTCCCATGTAATAACAAAGATGGCAAGGGGGACCAGGAATGACAAAAGAAGGAGCCTTGTAACACAAATCAAGAGAACTTCTATTTCTGATTTGTGCTTCATTAGGAAAAATGCCACTGGCCTATATTTTCAAACCCAGGTCACCAAAGCAGTATCTAGGATTTTGTGGGACAGCTTTGGATTCCTTTATTCCCTAGATTTTTCTTTCCTTTTAAAATAAAAGAAGCTATAGTGTATTTCCATAAAGCCACTGCTAAGACTTCTGAGGCATGGTGGTACCACACAGCTAACTAGCATGGAATTCTGGGAGCAATCCCTAATGTTCAGATAGGGACCTCTGTGCTGCCCAGAGCCATACACTTTCTTACTTGGGCTTTTGTTTCCCACAAGTTTTCAAAGTTGTCCAGTTTTCTCCTTTGTCAAGTTCCTGGTTGAAAAGGATCTGCTCATTTTAAGCTCTGCTGGTTCACATCCTACCCCATTTAAAGCATTTGTGTGGGAGAATGATACCGTGCCCACCCTGACTACAAAATAAGAAGTTCCTTCTCCATGGCCCAAACCTGGCTCCGAGGGAAATGTAAGAGCAGCTCTCTGGCGGTTTAGAGGAATTAGAGGCAGATAGTTGATGAGTCTTAGGGGCTTGTGGCCTCATGATCAATCAGCTATTTTATGGCATCTTTTGATAAAGCTCTGGTTCAAAGCAATAATAGGTGAGATCTTGGCTCTTTTTAGGCTGAAACTGTACATAGTATTGAGTTATAAGAAAAATCACCTGCTCCTAGCTAAGCTGATGTAAAGGGTCTGTGACATGCATGAATTGCTTTAAAAAAAGGAACTTACCTGGTTTAACAAATGACTTACTTATTCAGTCCATGGGTTGAATGTGGCCCATAGGTGGTGGTTACTTCTTTTTTTTGATACAGGGTCTGCTTTGTCACGCAGACTGGAGTATAGTGGCGTGATCATGACTCACTGCGGCCTCAAACTCCTAGGCTCATATTATCCTCCCACCTCAGCCTCCTGAATAGCTGGGACTACAGGTGTGTGTCACCACGCCTGGCTAATTTTTTGTATTTTTAGTAGAGATGAGGTTTTTCCATGTTGCCCAGGCTGGTCTCAAACTCCTGGGCTCAAGCAATTCTTCTGACTCGGCTTCCCAAAGTGGTGGGATTACACCCACCACGTGAGCCACCATGCCCCTGTGGTGTTTACATTAAAAAAAAAAAAAAATTAGTTGCTGATACATAAACATTGAAGGGTTTCAATAAATATCCAAACTTCTGCCTTCCCTTACAAAACCAGAGGTTTTGACAACACTAAGCTAAAGTTGAGTATCAGCTGCCCCTCTTAGAAAGTGCCCTTTCCCTTAAGAAGAGTCTGCTCTGGCTCTAGACACTGTTGTCCACAACCTCTGCCGCGTGGTGCACATGGGGCATTAACAATCTGTTGACAATTGAGTTTACTTGTCCCTGAAGAGTGGTAATGTTTGTACAGATCTTGGTTGTGGAATCTTTAGTTCTGGTTGGTTTGTGCAAATGCATGGAAAGCAAAAGAATCATTGTTACAAATGAAGCTTGAGGATGACTTTTTGTAGAAGAACTAATATTTGCAAAGAAAGGGGACGAGGACATTTTCTAATAAGTGTTAGCCAGGAGCAGCCACCCCCAAGTACATTTTATTCCCAGGTATATTTATTTTGGGACTAATAGCAATCAAAACAGAGTAAGCGGAAGGTCTTTTTTGTAAGGGTAAGATGACTGTGTTCCTGCAGCCTGGACGCTGACTGCTGCAATGAAATTGGATCTCTTGAGCATGTCTTCCAAGGACAAATTTGGATAGTAAGCCAGGTAGAAGGCCAAAGCTCCCACAAAGCTGTCACCAGCACCCTGTAATTAAAAGCACACTTTTGAAGACAAGCATGTAGTCAATCTGTTGCCCAAACTGCATATTTTAAAAATATTTAAGTAAACTTAATTTTAGTTTTAGATTTACAGAAAAGGTACAAGGATAATACAGAGTTTCCATGTACTCATACCCAGTTCTGTTAACATCTTACTGTGGTACATTTATCACCACTAAAGAAATAATATATTATTAACTGAACTTCATACTTTTTTTCAGATTTTACTAGTTTTGCTTAATGTCCTTTTTCTGTTCCAGGATCCCATCCAGCATGCCATATTACATTTAATTGTCATATTTGCATAGACTCCTGTAGGCTGTGATAGTTTCTTAGACATTCTTTGTTTTTGGTGATTTTTTTTTTTTAAGAGACATGGTCTTACTCTATTGCCCAGGCTGAAGTGCAGTGGCACAATCATAGCTCACTGCAGCCTGGGCTCAACTCCTGAGTGAACTCCTGCTGGGCACTGGCAATCCTCCTGCTTCAGCCTCCCAAGTAGCCGGAACTACAGGCATGTGCAACACCTGGCTAGGTTTTAAAAATTTTAATTAAAAAAAAAAAAAAGACAGAGTCTCACTATGTTGACTAGCCTGGTCTTGAACTGCTGGCCTCAAGCAATCCTCCTGCCTCAGCCTCCCAAATGCTGGGATTACAGGTGTGAGCCACTGCACCTGGCTGTTGTTGATGACTTTGATAGTTTCGAGGAGGACTGGTCACGTATTTTGTAGCACGTATCTTAATTGAGATATGTCCATTTTTCTCACAGGCTGTGGTTATGGTTTTTGGGGGAAAGACCACAGAGGTGAAATGTCATTTTCATCACATCATCTGAAGGGTACATACGATCAGCATGACTTCTCACTGATGGTGTTAACCTTGATCACCTGGCTAAGGTAGTCTTTGCCAAGTTTATCCACTGTAAAGTTACTTTGCTCCCTTTTTTCATGTTACACTCTTTGTTTTTTTTTTCTTTTAATTTTTTTTTTCATGTTGGAAAGCAAGTCATTAAGTGTATTCCACTCTTAAAGGTTGGGGAATTATTCCCTGAAGTTATGCTCTATCTTCTTAAGGGTGGAGTTTCTATGTTCTATCTCCTTAAGGGTGGAGTTTCTACATAAATTATTTGGAATTCTTCTGTATGGGAGATTGGTCTCTTCCATTTATTTATTCAGTCATTTATATCAGTATGAACTCATCGTTATTTGTTTTATTCTTTGGGCTATAATTCAATGCCATATTATTTTGTTGTTCAAATTGTTCCAGCTTTGGCCATTGGGAGCTTTTCCAGTTGGCTTCCGTGTCCCTTTGACATACGCCCATCCTTTTGGTTTTGAGTACTTTCTGGCATTACAAGATGCCCCAGGGGGCCGGGCGTGGTGGCTCACACCTGTAATCCCAGCACTTTGGGAGGCTGAGGTGGGCACATGGCTTGAGCCCAGGAGTTTGAGACCAGACTGGGCAACATGGCAAAGCCTTGCCTCTACAAAAACAAAACAAACAAAATCCCCCAAGATGCTCCAGGGTCATCTTGTATAGTCCCTGCCCTAGCCCTAGAATTAGCCATTTCTTCATTAAAAATGCATGCAGAAAGAGCTGAGAGCCATTTGATATTATTTCTAAACCAAATATAGGGGCACATCAAGTTTCTTTCCATTTTCTCTGAAGCTCCAAAGATCCAAGCTGGTGAAGGCCATGGAGACACAAAACATCCTGAGAAAGTCTATGGACGTGTGCCTTTGGACAGAGCAATACCTTGTCATGTTTGGCTAACAATTGTGTTCAGGACAATTTAAATGTGACTACACAGTCTCACTTGAAAAACCATTCTTGTATTCAACAGCTCTCAGGGTCGTTTTCTACCTCTTTCCAGTTTGCTGGTTCCTTAGACCAGGCTTTCATAACAAATCTTGAGGCTATACCTCAGGCTTTTTAAAGAACCTTGGCATGCAAGATTGTTCCAGTCACAGTTGATGTATTTGATGGGCTATGTGCCCAGCACAGTGATGGGTGCTAGAAAAGGACTAAAATCCATTGTGGATTAAATGCTAAATAGCATGGCAGAATTTGTAAGTGCTGTTAGATTTTAAGAAGGGGTTTGAAGAAAGCCCCCCCAAGAAGGGAGCCCTTATAGAACAAGCCAGATTTATAAAGAGAAGGCAGACCTCAAAGAATAAAGACACAGGAGAAGAAAGGACCAGAGTGAGCTCATGAAACCATTAGTGGCTTTAAGGAGAATGACATTTCCCCTTGTTTTCACAGACAAAGCCATCAATATTAAATTCGCCAAGGGGTGATAGTAATACAGCTGTGAATGCAACTTTCATTCCCCCCATGAATGTTGTCTGAGTGCCTAAAATGTGTTAGGCCCTATGCTAGGTGCTTTGCAACCTTTACTGGTCTTTCCTGAAGGATGCAATGGAGAAAGAGACAGACATGGTTCCTTCCCACTCGCAGTTTACAGCACAGCAGCTGACATGAGGAAGGTCTGAAACCTGAGGAACTGGAGGGTGAGCTGACTGGAGGGTTATTATGAAAACATGGAAAATGCCACAAGATATGAAGAGCTATGGCAAACTCCCAGATGCCAAGTCTTGACTCCTCCTTACATTACATACAAAATTAAATTCCAGCTAAAGTCTTGAATGTAAAAAACAAAACAGTACAATAATAAGATGAAAATTTTGATGAATATTTTTGTATAACCCCAGACAGGGAAAACATAAGTCAGTAAACACAAAAAGACATAATGAAAAAAATAACAGGTTTTTAATTTTATAAACATATTTTAAAAATATGTCCAAAGACACTATAAATAAAGCCAACTGAAAAAGTACAGATTTGGTGAAAATCCTTGCAATACATGTAACATATCCTCATTATTCAAAGAATATCTTCAAATTGCTAGGAAAAAGACAAATGTAGGATAAAAGTGAATAAAGATATAGACCTGCAATTTCAGAAAAGGAAATGTATATGGTCAGTAATAAACATATGAAAAGATGGTCAATGACTAGAAAATGTATAATGCTTAGCTGGGCTCAGTGGCTCACGCCTGTAATCCCAGCACTTTGGGAGGCTGAGGTGGGTGGATCACGAGGTCTGGAGTTCAAGACCAGCCTGGCCAAGATGGTGAAACCCTGTCTCCACTAAAAATACAAAAATTAGCCGGGCATGGTAGCACGTGCCTGTAATCCCAGCCACTCGGGAAGCTGAGGCAGAAAATTGCTTAAACCCGGGAGGTGGGGGTTGCAGTGAGCCGCGATCGTGCCACTACACTCCAGCCTGGGTGACAGAGCGAGACTCCATTTCAAACAAACAACAACAACAACAAAAAAGACAGAATATGCCTAATGCTCTTTGATTCAACAATTTCAATCCTGCTCCTGGGAATCTCCTACAGAAGGAAAAGCTCCTGTAATATAGGAATATAGGTACAAAGATGCTTATTGCTGCATTATTTTCAAAGGCAAAACATCTACCAAATAGGATGAATAAACTGGCACATTCTTATTATGGAAAAGTATTCAGCTATTAATGAGAAAAGTCTAGCAATATAAGCACATACTTGGAGAAATGTCCATTAGTTAAGTCACAAAAGGAGGTTTCTGCGTCCATGATCCCATTTGGGGGAAAAGAAATAAAAGAATGAAAAAAAGACAAATACCTATCTGTATGAGCATATGTGGGGTTTTTTTTGTTTTGTTTTGTTTTGTTTTTTTTTTTGAGACGGGGTTTTGCTCTTGTTGCCCAGGCTGGAGTGCAATGGCACGATCTCGGCTCACAGCAACCTCCGCCTCCCAGGTTCAAGCGATTCTCCTGCCTCAGCCTTCCGAGTAGCTGGGACTACAGGCACATCACGCCTGGCTAATTTTGTGTTTTTAGTAGAGACGGGGTTTCTCCATGTGGGTCAGGCTGGTGGTTTTTTTTTTGAGACGGAGTCTCGCTCTGTCGCCCAGGCTGGAGTGCAGTGACGCGATCTCGGCTCACTGCAAGCTCCGCCTCCCGGGTTCACGCCATTCTCCTGCCTCAGCCTCCTGAGTAGCTGGGATTACAGGCGCCGCCACCTCGCCCGGCTTTTTGTATTTTTAGTAGAGACAGGGTTTCACCGTGTTAGCCAGGATGGTCTCAATTTCCTGACCTCCTGATCTGCCCGCCTCGGCCTCCCAAAGTGCTAGGATTACAGGCGTGAGCCACCGCGCCCGGCGTCAGGCTGGTCTTAAACTCCCGACCTCAGGTAATCTGCCCGCCTCGGCCTCCCAAAATCCTGGGATTATAGGCATGAGCCACTGTGCCTGGCCCAGCACATGTGTATTTTTTAAAAAGAATATAGAGAATATAGAATGAAGGATATGTATCAAATTGTGAATATTTGGTTTTCTTATGTGCCAGGTACAGGGACAGTGATCTTTTCTTTATATACTTCTATATTGTTTGATTTATTATAAGTTTATAATATTTTTCCAAAAAAGTTTAAGCTAACAAAAGGATGAATAGGTTAGCCATGCCTCTGTGCCTGCCTACCTTGCACCCTGACCAGAGTGGAGGCAGGAGGCAGAAAGGAGACATTCTGGCATTGCCGACAGAAATCAGGTCTACCTACCCCTCTGATAGCTACCGGGGTATTTCTGGCTGCAGACAAGGTTTTTTAGAAAGTTTTAAAAATATGGCTGGGCTCTGTGGCTCATGCCTGTAATCCCAGCACTTTGGGAGGCCGAGGTGGGTGGATCACGAGGTCAGGAGTTCAAGACCAGCCTGGCCAAGATGGTGAAACCCTGTCTCTACTAAAAATACAAAAAATTAGCCGGGCGTGGTGGTGGGTGTGCCTGTAATCCCAGCTACTCAGGAGACTGAGGCAGAGAACTGCTTGAACCAAGGAGGTGGAGGTTGCAGTGAGCCAAGACCGTGCCACTGCACTCCAGCCTGGGCAACAGAGTGAGACTCTGTCTCAAAAAAAAAAAAGAAAGTTTAAAAAATATTATACCCACACCTGAAAACACTCTTAAAATCACTAAAATTCTTTTCCACTACAGCCAAGGCCAGGGAAACACAGGTTTTGGTGGAACTGTGTGTGCTGGAAGCATTATTTAGGCAGCAACAATTCTCACAATTTGATTACCCTTCATTCTTGGGGCTACATTACATATTGCTTTTTTCTTTCCTTTTTTTTTTTTTTTTTGAGATGGAGTCTCGCTCTGTCGCCCAGGCTGGAGTGCAGTGGCGCAATCTCGGCTCACTGCAAGCTCCGCCTCCTGGGTTTACGCCATTCTCCCGCCTCAGCCTCCGGAGTCGCTGGGACTACAGGCGCCCGCCACCTCGCCCGGCTAGTTTTTTGTATTTTTAGTAGAGACGGGGTTTCACCGTGGTCTCGATCTCCTGACCTTGTGATCCGCCCGCCTCGGCCTCCCAAAGTGCTGGGATTACAGGCGTGAGCCACCACGCCCGGCCATATTGCTTTTTTCTTTCTTTCTTTTGAGACACGGTCTCGCTCTGTCACTCAGGATGGAGTGCAGTAGCATAATCATAGCTCACTGATGCCTTGATCTCCCAGGCTCAAGCAATCCCTCCACCTCAACCTCCTGAGTAGCTGGGACCACAGGTGTGCAACACTATACCCAGCTAATCTTTTTATTTTTTGTAGAGATGAGGTTGGCCAGGCACAGTGGCTCACATCTGTAATCCCAGCACATGGGGAGCAAGACCAGCCTGGGCAATGTTGCGAAGCCCTGTCTCTACAAAAAACATAAAAATTAGCTGGGCATTGAGGTGTGTGCCTGTAGTCCTAGCTACCTGGTAGCCTGAGGCAGGAGGATCACCTGAACTCAGGGATGTCGAGCCTGCAGTGAGCTGTGATCATGTCACTGCACTCCAGCCTGGGCGAAAGAGTGAGATCCTGTCTAAATAAACAAATAAATAAATAGGCAGGGTCTTCCCATAAATAGGCAGGCTGGTCTCAAACTCCTGGGCTCAAGGGATCCTCCCGCCTTGGCCTCCCAAAGTGCTGGGATTACAGGTACGAGATGCTGTGCCTGGCCTACACACTGTGTTGCTAGAGAATAAAAGATAAGTCCTTCCTATATTAAAAATGGGGGGTTCCCAATAAAGAAAACTCTAGACTAGATGGCTTCGCTGGATAATCCTTGCAAACATTTAAGTAAGAAGTAATCCTAATTCTACACAAATTCTTTAAGAAAATAGAAGAGCCGGCCGGGCACGGTGGCTCAAGCCTGTAATCCCAGCACTTTGGGAGGCCGAGACGGGCGGATCATGAGGTCAGGAAATTGAGACCATCCTGGCTAACACGGTGAAACCCCGTCTCTACTAAAAAATACAAAAAACTAGCCGGGTGAGGTGGCGGGCCTCTGTAGTCCCAGCTACTTGGGAGGCTGAGGCAGGAGAATGGCGTGAACCCGGGAGGCGGAGCTTGCAGTGAGCTGAGATCCGGCCACTGCACTCCAGCCTGGGCGACAGAGCGAGACTCCGTCTCCAAAAAAAAAAAAAAAAAAAAAAAAGAAAATAGAAGAGCCAGGGAAACACTTTATAATGCTAGCATCACCATGATACCAAAACCAGACAATGACATTGCAAGAAAACAAAAAAGATCAATACCCTTTGTGAATATAGATGTAAAAACCTTAACTTTTTTAAAGCAAATTAAATGTGTGTGTGTGTGTGTGTGTGTATATTTAATATATGATAATACATCATGACCAAGTAGAATTTATCCCAGGAATGCAAGATTGGTTTAACATTTTAAAAAATCAATGTAATTCAGTAATATTAAAAATCTTATGATTATATCAACAGGAGATGAAAAAGCATGTCACAAAATTCTACATTCATTCATGATAAAAGTTCAGCAAATTTAGAAAGAAGATGTAACTTGATCTTCTTGATAAAGAGCATTTATGAAAAATCTACAGCTAACATCATGCTCAACCAGAAAGACTGAATGCTTCCTCCCTAATACAGGGAACAAATCAAAGATGTCTGTTCTCACTACTTCTACTCAACACTGTACTGGATTGCCTAGCCAGTGCAAAAGGACAGGGGAAAAAAAAAAGAAAGAAAAGGCATACAGATTGAAAAGGAAGAAGTAAAACACCTTTTCTTTGTAGATGACATAGTGACCTATGTAGAAAATCCTAGGAAGTCCAGCCAAAAAGCTGCTAGAAATGGTGGGTTTAGCAAGGTAACAGGACACAAGGTCACTATAAAAAACCAAGTGTGGCCAGGCGTGGTGGCTCACGCCTGTAATCCCAGCACTTTCGGAGGCCGAGGCAGGTGGGTAACAAGGTCAGGAGATCAAGACCATCCTGGCTAACATGGTGAAACCCCATCTGTACTAAAAATACAAAAAAAAAAAAAATGAGCCAGGTGAGGTATCGGGCACCTGTAGTCCCAGCTACTCGGGAGGCTGAGGCAGGAGAATGGCATGAACCTGGGAGGTAGAACTTGCAGTGAGCCAAGATCGCGTCACTGCACTCCAGCCTGGGTGACAGAGCAAGACTGTCTCAAAAAAAAAAAAATTGTATTTCTATATATTAGCAATGAACAAGAACTCAAAGTTATGAAAACATTTGCAACAGCATTTTAAAAATGAAGTATTTAGGCTAAATTTAACTGAATATGTGTAAGATCTATCTATTCTTGCTATGGAAAGTTAAAGAAAAATAAATGGTGAGAGTTTCAAGGATTGGAAAACTCAATATTCTTAAGATATCAATTCTCCCCAAATTGATCTATAGATTAATGCAATTCCAATAAAAATCCCAGCTGGCAATTGTTGTAAATTAATAAACTGATTTTAAAATGTACATGGAAATGGAAACGTTCTAGAATAGCCAAAACAGTTTTGAAAAAGAACCAAGTTACCAGGCTTACCATAAGCTACAGTAATTAGACAGTGAGATACTGACATAAGGATAGACATGTAGGTCACTTGATAACTTGATAGAAGAGTCCAGATACAGACCGACAAATATATGGTCAACTTATTTCCAACAAAGGAATAGGTTGAGTATCCCTTATCTGAAATACATGGGATCAGAGATGTTTTGGATTTCACTTTGTGTGTGTGTGTGTGTGTGTTATACTCACTGGTTGAGCATCTCTTATCCAAAAATTTGAAATCCAATATACTCCAATGAACATTTCTTTTGAGGATCAGGTTGGCAATGAAAAAATTTCAGATTTTGAAGTTATTTTTATTTTTATTTTTTGAGACAGGGTCTCACTCTGTTGCCCAGGCTGGAGTGTGGTGGCATGATCTTGGCTCACTGTAACCTCTGCCTCCTGGGTTCAAGCAATCCTCCCATTTCAGCCTCCCAAGTAACTGGGAGTATAGATGTGTGCCACCACACCCGGCTTTTTTTTTTTTTTTGAGTCAGAGTCTCACTCTATAGCCCAGGTTGGAGTGCAATGGTGTGATCTTGACTCACTGTAACCTCTGCCTCCTGGGTTCAAGCAATTCTCCTGCCTCAGCCTCCCAAGTAGCTGGGATTACAGGCACCTGCCACCATGCCCAGCTAATTTTTGTATTTTTAGTAGAGATGGGGTTTCACCATATTGGCCAGGCTGGTCTTGAGCTCCTGACCTTGTGATCTGCCCACCTCGCCTCCCAAAGTGCTGGGATTACAGGCGTGAACCATCGTGCTTGGCCGGCAATTTTTTTTTTTTTGGGGGTGTGTGTGTGTGTATTTGTGTGTGTATGTATATGTATATGTGTGTGTGTGTGTGTGTGTGTGTGTGTATGTAGAGAGAGAGAGAGAGAGATGGGGTTTCACCATGTTGCCCAGGCTGGTCTTGAACTCCTGGGCTCAAGCGATCTACCTGCCTAGGCCTCCTGAAGTGCTAGGATTGCAAGTGTGATTACAGGGATTATGGTGCACCTGGCCCATGATTTTGAAGCATTTTGGACTGCAGATTTTGGGTTAGGGAAACTCAACCTGTACCCAGTAATTCAATGGAGGAAAGGGCAGTCTTTTAAACAAATGGTTCTGGAACAAATGGATATCCATATGCAAGAACACAAACCCTTACCTCACACCATAGACAACAATTAACTCAAAATGGGTCACAAACCTAAATGTAAGAGTTGAAACAACAAACTTCTAGAAGAAGATAGGAGAAAATCTGTAACCTTGTGCTAGGCAGATTTCTTAGGACACCAAAAGCACAAAGATTAAAAAACCTGATAAACTGAAATTTATCAAAATTTAAAGCCTTTGCCCTTCAAAAGAATATCAAAAGATAAGCCATGGACTAGGATAAAATATTTGCAAAACATGTATCTGACAAAGAACTGTTATAACTCAATAATACAACCCAATAAGACCAACAACCCAATAAAAATGGGCAAGAGATTTGAACAGAAGTTTCATCAAAGAAGCTTCATCATGCATATGCCAAATAAGTATATGAAAAGATGCTCAATATAATCAGACACTAGGGAAATGCAAATTCAAAACACAATGAGATGGCATTATATACCTAGTACAAAGACTAAAATATTTAAAGCTGAAAGTACCAAAAATTGGCGTAAATGTCCTGGAGATATGAAAAGTCTTATTCATTGCTTGTGGGAATGCAAAATGATAGAGACACTTTGGAAAATAGTTTGGCAGCTTCCTAATAATGTTAAACATATACTTATAAAACCCAGCATTTCTATTCCTAGCTATTTATCCAAAAGAAATGAAAGCATATATCCACATAAAGACCTATATGTGAATGTTTACAGCAGCATTATTTATAATCACTCCAAACTGGAAACAATCCAGATGTCCTAGAACTGACGAATGGATAAACAAACTGTGGCACATCCAGACAAGGCAATATTACTTAGCAATAAAATGGAAGGAACTGCTGATAAAACAGCATGGATGAATCTCAAAAGAATTATGCTAAGTGGGAGAAGCCAGGCACAAAAGATTACAAGTCACATCGTATGATTTCTGTGATGGTGAATTTTGTGTTAACTTGACTAGGCTGAATGATGCCCACATAGCTGGTTAAACATTATTTCTGTTTAATAGAAATAATGTTTCTGTGTCTGTGATGGTGTTTCTGGAAGAGACTGTCATTTTAATTTGTAGACCGAGTGAAGAAGATCGGTCCTCACCAATGTGGGCAGGCATCTTCTAATCTGTTGAGGGCGTGGATGGAACTAAAAGGCAGAAGGGCAAATTCTTTCTCTCTCTTCTTGAGCTAGGACATCTATGTTCTCCCCTCTCCCTCCGCACATTAACTGGGATCTCAGGTCTTTGACCTCAGACTAAACGGTACCACTGGCTTTCCTATTTCTCCATCTTGCAGACCGTGGGCCTTCTTGCCTTCCATAACTGCACATGTCAATTCCCATAATAAATCTACACACACACTTGGGCCGGGCGCGGTGGCTCACGCCTGTAATCCCAGCACTTTGGGAGGCTGAGGTGGGTGGATCACGAGGTCAGGAGATCAAGACCATCCTGGCTAACACGGTGAAACCCCGTCTCTACTAAAAATACAAAAAAATTAGCTGGGCGTAGTGGCGGGCGCCTGTAGTCCCAGCTACTCCGGAAGCTGAGGCAGGAGAATGGCATGAACCCGGGAGGCAGAGCTTGCAGTGAGCCGAGATTGCGCCACTGCACTCCAGCCTGGGCGACAGAGCGAGACTCCATCTCAAAAAAAAAAAAAAAATAAATAAAATAAAAAATAAATCTACACACACACACACACACACAAAATACATATACATATACATCTCTCCATCTGATTTCTCTGGTGAACCCCAGCTAATATCAATTCATGTATATGAAATCCTAGAAAAGGCAAAAATGTAGCAACAGAAAGCAGGTCAAGGGCTGGGGAGTATTGACTGCAAAAGGACTGCACAGGAACTTTCTGGGGTGATAAAAATACTCTAGGTTATGATTACAGTAGTGATTAAATGACTGCATACATTCATCAAAACTCATTGAATCATGCACTGAAAATGGGTAAAATCTTATTGTATAAAAATTATATCTAATACAACTGATTTTTTAAAAAGGCAAAGGAGTGGGTATGTGTATTGAGTTATACAGGAATGTCAGGTTTGAAAACCTTGACAGTTATTTCCTGGGTTTACTATTGATTTACTCCCAAGTGTGTGGTTGAGATAATCATTGAGATTTACTGTGGGCCATGCTTAAGTGTTTTGATTGGCATATGGGAATTTATTTGTCCTTATACTGAGAGCTCGAATTCTACCTCTGCTCTTCCAGTCTAAAGATTTCTTTCTTCTGGCAGTGTGGGCTTTGGAGTAACACAGACCTGTATGTGAATCTTGGCCTCACCACTTCCTAGCTTTATGACATTGGGGAAATTAATGTAAATTCTCTGTGACTTTGTTTTCTTATACATAAAATGAAGTTATTAACATCTTTCTCATAAGGATTTTGTGAACATTAAAAAACAGCTCAACTTTCAATAGAAGAGATAAATTAAAAAATAAAAGCTAAACAATTGTTAGTTCTTTCCTTTCTGACCAAAAGCATTTCTGTCTTTTCCCTAATTAAAAGTTGATGGCTTTGTTTCCACGGAATCTATCATCCCTTGGTGCTCAATCTTTTAACCTAAAATCAATGACCAGAAATCTTAACACATGTTGTTTCTTCATTTATTTTTCTACTTCCTCCCTTGACCTCCCTTGCTCTTTTGCACACCCTCTGCACAGACTGGGCATGTTCACTTCACTGCTGGTTTATGCTCTGCCTTTCTCCTGCTCCTTCTTGCTCTGCCAAGTCCCCCTTTCTCTGTGTCTAGTTTGGAAGCCGTTGATCCTGCTAGTCTTTACCTTTTTGGGCCTTCATTCAAAACTGTTTGCTGTCTTTCTTTAGAAGGCCCTGCTCCTTTATGATATCTTCCCAGAGTACCTCATTTTTTTTTTTTTTTTTTTGAGACAGAGTCTTGCTCTATTGCCCAGGCTGGAGTGCAGTGGCATGATCTCGGCTCACTGCAACCTCCGCCTCCTGTGTTCACGCCATTCTCTGGCCTCAGCCTCCCGAGTAGCTGGGACTACAGGCACCCGCCACCACGCCCGGCTAATTTTTTGTAATTTTAGTAGAGACAGGGTTTCACCGTGTTAGCCAGGATGGTCTCAATCTCCCGACCTCATGATCCGCCCGCCTCGGCCTCCCAAAGTGCTGGGATTATAGGCATGAGCCACTGTGCCCGGGCCCAGAGTACCTCATTTTGCCAAAGTTACTTGAAACACTTCAACAACCTATGTGCTTAACCTAACAATTCCTACAAAAGCTCAGCATTCTACTTCCTGTTTGCCTTGGTGTAGAGTGGAGTATAGATTAAATGGTCAAGTCCACATCAAGAAAGAGCTCTGATTGCAATTAGGTTGACTCATCCACAAAACGCAAAAGCAATTTACTTAAAGGATTCTGAAAATAGATCAATTGTTAACAGTGACATTAAATGTTATTAAGAATCCACAAGTCTATACTGATACAAAATAAATTAATAAATACTGGAGAAAGAAAAATTCTTCCTTACAGTAGAATGCCAGCTAGTAAAAACCTTTAAAAAGTCACTATTGTGCAACTATCATAGTGCTGTCTGATTCAGGGAGGAATCATCAGTGGAGGCATTAACACTGCTGGGTAAAGGTAGGATGAAGGTAGGATATTTACAAGTTATAAATAATCCCCCCACAGATTATGTATTAATTACACAGGCAAAAAGAGTGACTGTACACTTGAGAAACTTGGGAGGCACCACCTTAACCAAGTGGCCAACAGTAGTATCACCGATAAGACGACAAACTGACACCACTGCTCCCTGATGTGGGGCCTGGAGAAGGACACGAGGTCACGGATGTAGCATTCCTGCCTCAAATGCATAAGACAGACCTAAATTGACATGCATTCTACAAAACAATGAGCTGGTGCTGTTCGAAAAATATCAATGCCATGAAAGACAACATAGTTTACGAACCTGTTTCATATTCAAGAAGACTAAAGTAATACATAGTCTTGGATTGGATCCTGAACCAAAAATTATAAAAAACCACTATTGGGACATTATTAGACTGTACATATAAGATTATCTCCATGTAAAACTTCTTGAATTTGATAATTATATTGTACTTTTGTTATGTCCTTTTTTTCAGGAGACATATCCTGAAGTACTAAGAGGTAGAATCATGATGTTTGTGACTTACTCTCGAATCGAAAAAAAGATATTAATGTGTTTTGAGAGAAAGCAATAAAACAAATGTGGCAAAATGCTAACATCGGGGAAACTAGGTGAAGAGTATATGGGACTACTGTAACTTTTCTGTAAGTTTTACTTTTTAAAAATAAAAAATTTTATTAAAGAAGTTGTGGTGGCATGGTGGCTCACGCCTGTAATCCTAGCACTTTGGGAGGCCGAGGCTGGTGGATCACCTGAGGTCGGGAGTTCAAGACCAGCCTGACCAACGTGGAGAAACCCCATGTCTACTAAATACAAAATTAGCTGGGCGTGGTGGCGCATGCCTGTAATCCCAGCTGTTTGGGAGGCTGAGGCAGGAGAATTGCTTGAACCTGGGAGGTGGAGGTTGTGATGAGCCGAGACTGCACCATTGCACTCCAGCCTGGGCAATGAGAGCGAAACTCCGTCTCACAAAAAAAAAAAAAAAATTTTAAAAATCCCATGTGTAAGAAGGAAATCAATATCAGTCACTCTCTGTGAATTTGCAAATGGGCCAATTCCTGCCCCTGAATGATTTCTCTTTCTTTTTAAGTAAGTGGACATCTGCTACAAGTCGGGGTGGACTGAAGTGAAGCTCTTTCCCACACTTGGAAATACCAACCTTATTGAGGCAGTTTCCACTGTAATCATGAACTAGACAATGACACTCCCATGAACAATGAGAGGATTGGGAGGAACACTTTTTTTTCTTTTTCTTTTTCTTTTGAGCTGGAGTTTTCGCTCTTGTTGCCCAGGCTGGAGGCAATGGCGCGATCTCGGCTCACTGCAACCTCCGCCTCCTGGGTTCAAGCAATTCTCCTGCCTCAGCCTCCCAAGTAGCTGGGATTACAAGTGTGTGTCACCACGCCTGGCTAATTTTTGTATTTTTAGTAGAGACAGGGTTTCAACATGTTGGCCAGGCTGGTCTCAAACTCCTGACCTTGGGTGATCTGCCTGCCTCAGCCTCCCAAAGTGCTGGGATTACAGGTGTAAGCCACTGTGCCCAGCCTGGTAGGAACACTTTTTAACTGTGACAGTGATTGCCAAAAACCAAAAAACTGAGGCCTGGGATGTTAGTGACAGCCCTGTTGTGATGGTATCCAGCACCCTGTGCCAAGACCACTGCTGGTTTCTTCTGTTTTCAACCAAGAACCATGACAGAGGCAATCTCCATGTGTTAAACTCTCATGAGAGGTCGGAAATCCTGTCCATGTCTTTCCCTGCTGACTCCTTAGAGTTTTACAATCCCTTAAAAGTACTGGGCATTCAATTAATACTTGCTGATGGACCGTCTCTCAGATGCCCCAGTCTCCACCTTCTCACCAGATGTGAGATGCAGGGGTTCCGTGTTTTTCTTCACAAAGAGGGCAGCAGTTGGACTACTGAGCCCCAAACCACAAAGAAGCAGGGAGGCTCCTGGCTGACAGGGGCCTTCAGGTCAAAGACAAGAAGGCTGATCTGAAAAGTTACATTACATCCAACAATGGAAAAACTCTTTGAAATTTAAACATAAAAGGGGCAGAAAAGGCCTTGTACTCTTCACAGAGGAGTGGAAGGGTAAGGAAGAGAGTGAACTTTTCCTGTTTGCTCTGCATCAAGAGGCAGCAAAGCTGGGTATTTATACACACACATACAACACTGACCTCATTTCATCTTCACACTGACCCCCCGACCACCCCCTACTGACACTTGAGGGAACTGAGTCTCAGAAACATCCAGTAATTTGTCCAGAGTCACACAGCTGGTAAATGGCAGAGCTGCACTTTGTACCCAGACCCAGCGATTCCTGCTCTCATCACGTTACACCACCCAGTGAAGGTTTGGGGCAAGCAGGCAAGGAGGGAGGGAAAAAGGAAGGAAATCAAGCTGAGAAAAGTCTCCCTTCCTTTTGACATCCTGTAATCCCTTTGTATTTCTCTTAGGACTCTGAGTTCATTGTGCTGAATGTTTTTTGTACAAGACTTTGCTCTCGGACAATCTGAACTCTCTTTAGGGTAGGTACTACTTCTCTGTCCCCTCTGTTTCTCCTGCTGCCTTGTCCCTTGCTTTGAGCTGACCTGACTTATTGGTCCTAGCTCTATCATGTTCTTCTCTTCCCATGATCTCTTCTAAGGTGACCGGACGGCCCTTGCTGAACTACATGTGACTTTCTTTTGTGTTAGTGAAAATGAAGGTTAGGTTGCCACGGCCCAGAGTTACTTGATATTCTCATTGTTGAATCTATTTATACCACAAAGCTTTCAAGTGCCAATAAATTACTTGGCTGTTGATTCACATCTTCAGTATAACTATTTTTATACACTGGTATGATTTTTTTTTTTAAATGGAAAGTGCTTTAAAAGTAGGAGCTGTATTGTATCACTGTGATTTTCCTGTAAGTCAAGTACTTTCCAATCAATCATTCTTAGAATAATGAAATAGTTCTCATTGATACAACATGATGGTTTTAACCTTTTACTGAAAATTATTTTTGTGCCAAAAGGGGTGATGGCATAATTCATCTTCCTTCAATATAATACCCATGTGGCTACTACCCTTTGCCTTCTCACAGTGATTTCCTCTTAAGGAAGAGCTGCTCTTATAGAATGGGTGTGGCATCTGAAACCCCTGCCTTCCTGAGGTCCTTGACACTTCTGGGTTCTGAGTTCTAGTGGTGCCCATGGAGGAAGCTGGGGAATCAGGGAAGCGCAAGGACAGGAAAATTGGCCCCATGGAATACCTGAGCCTTCTAGTGGGGGTGGGAGGGGTGCCGGTGGGGAGGGTTGAGGACTTGGCAGGGCTGGTGAGAGATGACACTCATGAGTAGCTGGTGAGATGACCCCAAGGGGAGAATCTGAAAGGCGGGCGCCCCTGAGGTCAGCGCCTGGAGCTGGGTATGGGTCTGGGTGGGCAGCCTCTGCTGCTAGGGCCCGAGGCAATGTTGCCATGGGCGGCTGGTTTCTCATTTCCCTTCCCCTCTGTTTCAGACAATCCTGTCTGTCCATAGCTCCCTCCCTCCCCCCTCCCTCCCACCGTCCCTTGCCTGCCTGGGCCGTGGACTATGGCCATGCGTTAGTTCCTTCACTGAACGTACCTGACTCATGTCCCTGCTTCTTTTTTTTTTTTTTTCTCTTTTTTGAGACGGAGTCTCACTCTGTCGCCCAGGCTGGAGTGCAGTGGCGCGATCTCGGCTCACTGCAAGCTCTGCCTCCCAGGTTCAGGCCATTCTCCTGCCTCAGCCTCCCGAGTAGCTGGGACTATAGGCTCCCACCACCTCGCCCGGCTAGTTTTTTGTATTTTTTAGTAGAGACGGGGTTTCACCGTGTTAGCTAGGATGGTCTCGATCTCCTGACCTCATGATCCACCCGTCTCGGCCTCCCAAAGTGCTGGGATTACAGGCGTGAGCCACCGCGCACGGCCTCCTGCTTCTTAAGGCTCTGCTCTCTTAATAAATGCTGTGGAGCTGGGAAAAATGTATGACATCCCCAGCAGAGCACACCTCCATGTTAATCTGAGTCTGCTGGTCTTCCATAGCTTTTGTTTTGAGGCTCTGCTCAGAGTCAGGCTCTCTGCTGAGTGCTTTGCATGTTATGGCCTTTGTTTTCATTAGAACCTGGGGGAGGTAGGCTTATTTGGGGCTGTGGTGTATGGTTAGGCAAAGTGGCATTGCGCAAGGGTGCCCAGCTGAGGGCTGAGAGTGGGCTGTGGGCCATGGCCAGCTCACTGAGCTGTGTGCCTATCCAGATGGGCAGCTTCTTCTATAATAATTTGCACAGAGTGTCACAGATGCCAGGAGCAACCCTGGGCCATCCTTATTTTACACTGAGGAAAATGGGATTTAAGGAGGTTAAATCACTTGCCCAGTGTAAAGAAAAGGTGGTAAATGGCAGTTGAGATTTGTACCAAGGTCATCTGTGCAGGAATCCAGCAGCAGAGCAGATGGAGAAGCTATTTTGGGGGAAAGAGACTGCCCACATTTTCCCATTTCCCCATGGGAAGGCTTATGTTTTCTGTAGTGATGAAGAAATACAGGGATGGAGGAGGGAAGGCTGTGAAGGTCCAGTGAGAATCCACTGCATGGGGGGCCCATTTTCCTCTGTGTGCTTGGGGCTGGAGCAGAGAACATGAACTAGTGTTGTCCTGGGTGAACTAGTGGTGTCCTGGGCAGGTGTGGGGGAGGAGCAGGGGTACAAAAGAATCAAAGGTTTCAGGAAAGAATATTTCAGATGAACAGCCAGAGAGTCTGACCTGGATCAGGAAAGAAGAGAGGTCAAGAGGCAAGGAGAAAGTGCAGGGAACTAAGACAAGTGGGAACGGTGTAGAAGAGGTGAAAGCCAGGGGGTGCTCGGAGAGGACGATGTGAGGTTTTACCGGAGAACTGAAGTGGTTTCAAGGAGGTACTAGCCATGTCCTGGAGGTTGTCATGGGAGTGGGAGGCTGCAATGGAGTGGAGGTGAAGAGTCACCGGAGTAGAGGGCATCTAGGAGCTATGAGACTTGGTAACGGTTCATCCTCATGGCACTGAAGTCATCCCACATCATGACAGCATTGGGGCAGAGAGAAAAATGGTCATGTAGACGCCAAAGTCCTAGATAAATACACATGGATCGAGAGAGGAAGTTGGGGTATATGTAGCCAAACAGTTTCAGCTGCTATGAATATAATGGGTCCTAAATCAATATCTTTAGCCCAGACTCTCGTCTGTCTTTGGATTTGTGTATCTAACCACCTGTGAGCCGGCTCAACCTGGCTCATGTCTCTTGCAGGCAACTCTAACTCAACACGGCTGAAATGAACTCAAAACTCTGCCTTAAAATGGGCCTCTTCTTATCTTTTCAGCTTGTGACACCTCCACACTGAAAACTTGGGGTTCTCCTGGGTATCTCCTTCCCATATACTTAATCAATCACCAGTTGCTGAGTTTAAATCCTAAACGTTTCTCAAATCTGTCCTCTCGTCTCCACCCCTACCCCCACTGCCCCAATAATGGTCACATCACCTCAGAGGGTCACATTAACTTCCTAGCCAGTCTCCCTGCCTCCAGTCTGGACCCTTCCAGCCCATCCTCTACACTACTGCAAATCTGTCCATGTGGCCTCCGTGCCGTCAACTTCTTAACATGGCACATGAGGTTCCCACTTTTCCAGTTTCATCTCTTACTTCCTCCTATTCACTTAAGGAACTTACTTCTTCCTATTCAGTTATGGGTCTCAGTACATAGAGACACCTCGGCGTGGACTTTTCCCTAGGCTAACTCCTATACTCATTTTTGGAGACGCAGCTTGGGTATTAACTTGGTCATCACATATTTATTGCCTAGCACTATGTTCAAAGCACTGTGCTGTCCCTGAAACCACCAGTTTCAGGCCCTCTGGTTGCCCCCTGCCCTCCCCTCGAGGGTAGGACACCCGTCTTCATCACTTCCGTGTCCTGAGACCTAGTGCAGGACCTGGACCATAGCTGAGGTAGGCACTGACTGAACCAAGAACTGTCAGGAGGATGGGTAATGAGCGATGAGGTGAGGAGCACACACTGTCCCAGGAACGCCCTGTAGGAGGATGACAATGGAACAGATGCGTGAAAGTTCTGGTTTGCCAAATTCCAGTTGATAGAAAAGGGGACAAGCTGGAGGAAATGATGGGTATGAAGTGTGGCTGGGAAAAACCCCCCAGTGATGAAAGTCTCCAAGGTAAGACCTTGTCAGGCAGCTCTAACAGATCCCAGACAATCTTGCAAGAATGACGTCACTACCAAGCTTCACTTGTTAGGAATCCGTACCCACGCTGAATGAGTCACTACCCAAACTGCCGAGGGACCCTAACAGTTACAGCCCTTGCATTCCTCCCCGATGTCTTCATGCATTCCATCTCACAAGTAGATGCCACTTTCTTCTCTTTTCAAAACCTCTCCCTACACAAAGCTATTCAGAGCCTACACTGTGGACATGAATTCCCCAGCCATGCTTGTGGTTTTAGAAGCCAGGGAAAAGCAAATGGGATGAAACATGACTAAATCATAAGTCAATGCATTATTTCTTTAAAAAGAATATTGTCAGGGATTTAGGAAAGGGAGAGAGGGCAAATGTAAACCACCAGGGTCTCTGCTACCTCCTACCACCATACCGGGGCCACTAGATTCCACCAACAGGGTCAGCCTTGCTGGCTACACTGGGTTTAGGTCAGAATTTCTTCAAGGGAGAGTGTTTCAAGGAGGGCTGTGCCAGCTGCTGAGACGGCTCATACTTACGCTGGCCCAGGGGCCAGGCTTGCTCTGTGCTTGCTTCCAAGTTCTAAAAATGGGGCTTCTGCCTTGTTCTTGTCTGCAGGAGGCTGAGGCGTGAGTATCTAGCTGACTGGGCCTGGGAACGAAAAAGTCATTTTTTGTCCTCCAAGGGTTAATCACTGACAGGCAGGAGATATGGGTGTCAAACAAACCTGGTTTTAAGTCCTGCTTCTGCCTTTTTGTTAGCTGTGTCTTTTTTTTTTTTTTTTTTTTTTTTGAGACAGGCTCTTGCTCTGTCACCCAGGTTGGGTTACAGTGGCACAATCACAGCTCACTGCAGCCTCAACCTCTTGGGCCCAAGCAGTTCTCCCACTTCAGCCTCCTGAGTAGCTGGGACTACCGGTGCAAGCCACCACTCCTGGCCAGCTCTGTCATCTTTTAAGAATGGTAAATTCATTGCCTTTTCACTGGCAGTAAAGGTCTTGTGTCATTTTTATTTCTATTCGCACAACTGGAAAATGTGATTTTTTCAACTGGGACAATATGGTAAATGGTTCGGAATTCAGACAGACCTGGGTTTAAGTCCTGATTTCACCACTTACTAGCTGTGTGACCTCTGGCAAGTTACTCAGCTTTTCCGTGGGTTTATTTATCTGTACAATGGGAACTTGCCTCATATGGCTATTGTGAAGACTGAATTAAGTAATGTATGTGAAAAGGCTTAGCACAGTGCTTGGCACAGAGCAGGTGTTCAACAAAGGTGAGGCAGACAAAGATGGTATTATCTCAGTGGCCCCTTATGTTGCTCAAGTTTTTGGCAGTGAAAGCCCATGACCTAGGTCAGAGGGGGCCAGACAAGGCATCTAAGAAACAAAGGTCAACATCCTAGGGCACAATCCATAGGATTGTGAGGCAAGGGGTTTGCGCTGTGACTGGCTTTATGTTTCCAGCTCAGAGTAGAAGGATAAGGGCGGCCAGGAATGCACTTGGAGGCAGGAAGAGGTGAAGGTCAGTGTCCTGTGGCCTTGTTTATGAGGGATGCCAGGCTCCAGAGAGTTCCAGCCATGATCACCATTGTGTGCTGGGGTCTCCATTCCCCATGCTTTCATTTGTGGAGGAGGTGCAGAAGGAGAACACTGAGAGAGGCTTCTGGGCAGAGGCCTAGAGCTGGGGCAGGTGAGGCTGCAGGACAGGATGGGAACAGGGTTACTGCTGGCAGGGACAGCCTGCACATCCTCAGCAATGCCAAGTTGATGGAGCATTCCATTGTCAACCACAGCTAGCCAGCCACTGCACAGAGGGCTGCCACCCATGGAGAGGAGATGTAGCAGAGGCTGGAGGACAGGGCAGGCAGGCTGAACAGATGGTGCAGGAACAATGTGATTTTGGAAGATATTCCTCTAGCAGTGCAGTGCTGGAACCTGAGGTCAGGGCCTATCCTGATTAATGATGGATAAAGGGCCACCTGATCTACTTACTCCATGTGATCAACCTCACCACTCACTCAGAGCGAACAGAAGGGCCCTGCCTACAGCCTTCATTTCATCCGGGGCATGCATTCCCAACTGGGGCTATATCTCCCCGAAAGGGGTCAAAATCCATTCTTGGTGGTGTGTGAAAGAAATCTTAGATATTACACAAATGCTCTCCAAAGGGCCACAGTATACACACACACACACACACACACACACACACACACACACACACACGGTCCTAACTTATGATGGTTCGATTTATAATTTTTCAAGTTTATGACAGTATGAAAGTGATACACATTCAGTACAAACTGTAATATAATGTTTGGTAGCTGTGTTAGGCAGTTCTTGCATTGCTATAAAGAAATACCTGAGGCTGGCTAATTTATAAAGAAGAGATTTAACTGGCTCATGGTTCTGCAGCTGTACAAGCATGGCGCTGGCATCTGCGTGGTTTCTGGGGAGGCCTCAGGGAGCTTTCACTCATGGTGGAGGGTGAAGCAGGAGCAGGCATGGTACATGGGGAGAGCAGGAGCAAAACAGAGTGACGGGGAAGATGCCACTTCTGCTTTTGATACAGGGTCTCACTCTTGTCACCCATGGCTCACTGCAGCCTCAGCCTCCTGAGCACAAGCCAGCCTCCTGTCTCAGTTTCCTGAGTAGCTGGGACTACAGGTGTGTGCCATCTTACCTGGCTAATTTTTTTTTTTTTTTTTTTTAAAAGACAAGAGTCTTGCTATGTTGCCCATGCTGGTCTTAAACTCCTGAACTCAGGCGATTCACCTGCCCTTGCCTCCCAAAGTGTTGGGATTACAGGCGTGAGCCACTGTGCCCCACCGCCACACTTTTAAACAACCAGATCTCAAGAGAACTCACTCACTATTTTGAGGACAGTGGCAAGGGGATGGTGCTAAACCATTCATGAGAAATCCACCCCCATGATCCAGTCACCTCCCACCAGGCCCCAGCTCCAACAGTGGGGATTACAACCCAACATGAGATTTGGCAGGGACAACATCTCAAGTATAGCAGTAGGTTAGCTGTATTAAACGCATTTTCGATTAATTATATTTTCAGTTTACAGTTGGTTTGTCTGAATGTAATCCCACTGTAGGTCAAGGAATATATGTGTGTGTGTGTGTGTGTGTGTGTGTATGTGTGTGTACGTGGTATAAAAATTTCATGGGGAAGAGGGAGGATGATTAGGAAAAGAAGTCTCAAAAGTTTCCTTGGAGTGGGGTGATGATAAAGAAACAAAGTTTGAGAAAAAAATGAAGCAGGACCTCTTGTCCCAAAGAACTACCAGTGGCCCAGTTAGGGTCTTCTAGTGAGTTAAGAAGCCCTAAGCAGCCACCCTAACTTCAATGCATGCTAATACTCCCTGCTTTCCTCCCACTGAACGAGAAATCCCTACCTCTGTCAGCCAGTTCCTCTCCTGTTCACCCACATCTACAGTCTCCATGGCCACCAGTGAGTCCTGGGGAAGCTCAACCCCTGGGGTGAGGAATTTATTTTTTATTTTTTATTTTTTATTTTTCATTATTATTATACTTTAAGTTCTAGGGTACATGTGCATAACGTGCAGGTTTGTTACATATGTATACTTGTGCCATGTTGCTGTGCTGCACCCATCAACTCGTCAGCACCCATCAACTCATCATTTACATCAGGTGTAACTCCCAATGCAATCCCTCCCCCCTCCCCCCACCCCATGATAGGCCCCGGTGTGTGATGTTCCCCTTCCCGAGTCCAAGTGATCTCATTGTTCAGTTCCCACCTATGAGTGAGAACATGCGGTGTTTGGTTTTCTGTTCTTGTGATAGTTTGCTAAGAATGATGGTTTCCAGCTGCATCCATGTCCCTACAAAGGACACAAACTCATCCTTTTTTATGGCTGCAGAATTTAACAAGAAGATGAAAACCAGCATGGCATGGCCTATCTTTCCCAAGGTGGGAAAGTGGAAGGGTTCTCCCTATGCAGACAGGACTGAGCGGTCTGTTTGTGAACATACCATTAGGCACAACGCCACTTACACAAGAACCCAGTTCCACAGCTCAAATCTGAATTTTTCTTTTTCTTTCTTTTCTCTTTAAAAAATGTTTTTATAGAGACGGAGTCTCTCTTTGTTGCCCAGGCTGGTCTCAAACTTCTGGCCTCAAGTGATCCTCCTGCCTTGGTCTCCCAAAGTGTTGGCATTACAAGCACGAGCCACTGTACCCGGCCAAAATCTGAATTTTTCTAACTTATCAGTGCATATTTCTATCATAAGGATGAGATCACATCCTTTCCTGAACCTCAACCTTGCAGCCTTCCCTAACCAGGTCAGTTTATGAGCATCATGAAGGACAGTGAGAGTTCAGTTTTCTTATCATTATTATGTAAGTACTGATTTTTTTTTCTAAAGAAATCTGTAGGGAACATGACAAACCACTATGTCGCAAATGTTCGTGACTTTGCCTTCTACTACCAGCCACCTTGATTTTTGACATTTAAATTTCAATTATTAGCCAGGTGTGATGGCTCAAGTCTGTAATCCCAGCACTTTGGGAGGCTGAGGCGGGAGGATCAGTTGAGGCCAGGAGTTCAAGACAAGCCTGGGCAACATGGTGAGACCCTGTCTCTACAGAAAATAGGAAAATTAGCTGGGTTTGGTGGCATGCACTTATAGTCCCGCCTACTTGGGAGGCAGAGGTGGGAGGACTGATTGAGTCAGGGGGTGGAAGTCACAGTGAGACAAGATTGTGCCCCTGCTGGATTGTGCCACTCCATCCTCGGTGACAGAGTAAGACTCTGTCTCAAAAAAAAAGAAAAAAAAAATCTATTAGTCTGAGATAATCCATTTTTTAATTACTCTGCAATTAAAAGACAGAGCAGGGGCCAGGTGCAGTGACTCATGCCTGTAATCCCAGCACTTTGGGAAGCCAAGGTGGATAGATCACTTGAGGTCAGGAGTTCGAGACCAGCCTGACTGACATGGCGAAACCCCATCTACACACAAAAAAAGTACAAAAATTAGCCGGTGTGGTGGTGTGCACCTGTAATCCCAGCTACTTGGGTGGCTGAGGCAGGAGAATCACTTGAACCCGGGAGGTGGAGGTTGTTGTAAGCTGAGATCGTGCCACTGCACTCCAGCCTGGGTGACAGAGCGAGACTCTTAAAAAAAAAAAAAAGTATTTTCCGGCTTAAGGTATTTCAAATGACCACTTTCATATGAATCAAGTCTAAAACTGCATGCAGCAAAGTTTTGATATTATTTTTGCTTCTGTTGTTTAAATAGGCACTTTTTTTTGTCTTGGCTCTATAATTCATTAGCTATTGGGTTTTAAAAATATGTATAATTAATATACATGTAATACAGCCACTTAAAGTATACAATTCAACGTTCTTCAGTATAGTTAGAGTTGAGCAACCATCACCACAATCTAATTTTAGAACTGTTCATCTCCCTTGAAACAAACCTCATATTCATTAACAGTCACTCCTCATTCCTCCCCACCATCCCCAGGCCTAGGAACCACTTATCTACTTTGTCTCTATAGATTTGTTAAGTGGGGACACATTTTTGAGCAAAATCACTTCATATTCTAATTCTATAATTAACCAATAGCTTATTGTTCCATAATTATCCAATAATGGAACCACAATTAACCAATTATTAATATACTCACACCTAATCTTGATTTTAGCTGACACTTTGTGTGAAAAGTGAAGTTGGTGTTGGCCAGGTGGTTCTGTGTTACTGAAACTTCATTCCCAATAAGCACTGAGGCAACAGGTTTAGCTTCCTTCCTGCCCAGAAGTGTTCATTAAAGAGTTTGTAAAGTTTTCAAATTAAATTATAAATGCACCAGAAGATTGCTGTTAAAGAATTCCTGGTCAGGCACGGTGGCTCAAGCTTGTAATCTCAGCACTTTGGGAGGCCAAGGCCGGCGGATTGCTTGAGCTCAGGAGTTTGAGAACAGCCTGGGGAAGATGGCAAAGCCTTGTCTCTACAAAAAAATGTGAAACTTTAGCCAGGTGTGGTGGTGCACACCTGTGGTCCCAGGTACTCTGAGGTGGGAGGATTGTTGAAGCCCAAGAAGTCGAGGCTGCAGTGAGCTGTGCACTCTAGCCCGGGTGACAAAGTGAGACCTTGTCTTAAAAAAAAAAAAAAAGGATTTCTATGATGAAGTTGTTTGCAAAGGCTAATCTCTAAGGTAAAAATCCATCCGCATTCTTCTTGAACACAGATACATCAGGGGTGTCTAATCTTTTGGCTTCCCTGGCCCACACAGGAAGAAGAATTGTCTTGGGCCACAAAATACACTAACGATAGCTGATGAGGTTTAAAAAAATCGCAGAAAAATTCTCATAATGTTTTAAGAAAGTTTACAAATTTGTGTTGGACAAACTTGCATTAACTGGTTTGGTCTGTAAATCTCAGTTTCCATAGATCTGATTTTCTTGAGGGCTTTTCTTTTCGGTCTCTCTGCAGTGATTAATGTGTGGCAATGAGCACTGAGCTCCCTCCTTGAAGGTCCAGACACCCCTGCACAGGCATAAAATGATGGTTTTAGGATAAGACCCTTGCACGGTTGGTGTGTGCCATGTTCTAGGCACGAGAGCTTCAGTATCCATGCAACGTAGTTAGCCCTGATAGCTCATTTCCGAGCTTTCCTGGGACCTTGTAGGGAACAACAAGTTTGAAAATTGATATATTTTTCTTTTTTTTTTTAATTTTCATTTTTTTGAGACTGAGTCTCACTCTGTCGCCCAGGCTGGAGTGCAGTGGCGCGATCTCAGCTCACTGCAACCTCTGCCTCCCGGGTTCAAGCGATTCTCCTGCCTCAGTCTCTTGAGTAGCTGGGATTACAAGCGTGCACCACCATGCCTGGGAAATTTTTATATTTTTAGTAGGGATGGGTTTTCACCATACAGGCCAGGCTAGTCTCAAACTCCTGATCTCAAGTAATCCACTCACACTGGCCTCTCAAAGTGCTGGGATTACAGGCGTGAGCCACCACACCCAGTCAAAAAAATGGTTTTTTTTTTCTTTTTTTTTTTTTTTTTTTTTTTTGAGACAGGGTTTCACTCTGTTGCCCAGGCTGGAGTGCAATGGCACAATCTCAGCTCACTGTAGGCTTAACCTCCTGGGCTCAAGTGATCCTCTTACCTCAGCCTCCCAAGTAGCTGCGACTACAGGTGGGTGGTTAATTTTTTTGGTATTTTTTTGGTAGAGTCAGGGTTTGGCCATGTTGCCAGGTCTCAAGCTTCTGGGCTCAAACGATTTGCCAGCCTCGGCCTCCCAAAGTGCTGGGATTAAAGGCGTGAGCCACCAGGACCGACCTGAAAATGGATATATTAATATTTTCCTCGCATTTTATAGCCACTAATCAGGCAACGGTTTTTCTCTCTTAATACCAGATGAATTGTTGGACTGAAATGGCAGAATCTGAGACACAGCCATAAGGCCATTATATAGACAAAAAGGAATATCTGGCCAGCGAAATGATAAATATAAGCCTTTGCCCCACTCATTTCCCTGACATAATGCGCAGGCTAGCAGAATTCTGCCTGCAGAGTGACATTACTTTCACTTTTCCACAGCACTTTCTGGTTTACAGGGCATGTTTGCAGATGTGATTAAATTTGAATTTCATTGCAGTCCTGTGAGGTAGGTAGGGTGGGTCTTTGATTTTCCACATGAGAAACCAAGTGTAAGAACCTGCTCAAGGTCAAATGGCTAGGTGATAGAACTGAACACCTTGGTTAAAGCCCAGTCCCCATTAAAGCAGTCCTCTGGGGAGGCCATAAATGTATTCTAACTTTGCTCAAAAATATTTTGAAACTTCTCTTCAGTACCTTCAAAATCTGTAGCATATCTTTGAATATCTTCAATGGAGGCACATTTCATCTCAGTCAGTGGTTCTGAAACATAAGCATGCACTGGAATCGCCTGCAGGGCTTGTTAAAACACCGACTGCCGGGCTCCATCCCCAGAGTTTCTGATCCATTAAATCTAAGGTGGGGCCTGGGATTTGTGTTTCTAATGACTTCCCAGGTGATGCTGATACTGCTGGCATTAGGGCCATATTTTGAGAATCATATCCTAAGGAATTTATTTCTGGAAAGAGTGAATTGTTTAAAGCCAAGTCTAATTATTAAGGTGAGGGATCAAGCTAGGGAACTCCACCATTGGCCAAAAGCAATGGGCAACTGTAAAGAACAAGATTAGCTCTGGCAAAAATTCAAATAAAGAGCTCCAAAAAGGTTCTGAAAACAACATGTGGTCTGAATGTGAAGCTTCCCAATGTGACCACTTTAAAAGGAAGAACACTCTTGGATGTGTGCTAAAGAATTCTCACAAGTGTACAGGAACATCTTGTACAAATTTACACTGTGAGATGTTCACTATCAACCTTTTATACTCCAGCTTAGGAAAAAAGAAACCATGGCGGTAACACCCACATTCGTACTGTATTAAGGAGGGATTAATATTTACAACAGCTGAACTCATTATACTGGCATGGCAGAGGTCTTTTTTTTCTTTTTTTGAGACAGGATCTCGCTCTGTCACCCAGGCTGGAGTGCAGTGGTGCAGTCACGGCTCACTGTAGCTTTGCCCTTCCTGGACTCAAACGATCCTCCCAACTCAGCCTCCTGAGTAGCTAGGACTACAGGCACTTGCCATCTCGCCTGGCTATAAAAAACTATTTCTGTAGAGATGGGGTCTCTCTATGTGGCACAGGCTGATTCTCTTGTCTTGGGCTCAAGCGATTCTCTTGTCTTGGCCTCCCAAAGTACCGGGATTCCAGGAGTGAGGCACTGTGCCCGGCCACCAGAGGTCCTTTCTATGCTGCAAAGGTGTGAAGAGGAGGGAAACTCCCACTCTTCCTACCCTGAGTTTTTGGTTGTGATTGGAATGGAAAAGGTGAAAATATTTAATTTTGGATGCCAGAAATAAATATGCAGTATTTTGTGTGTGTGTGGGGAATCCCAGCAGAAAGGAAAAAAAACGAACTACATTAGGTACTTGAGCTGAGAGAAAGTCAATCCTTCATGTCACAGCAGGGAAAAAAAGAGGCGGAGGACTGCCTAAATATTGGTTCTATTTTAATTCCAATTCTACATTACATTAAACTCTCCTTGTACTCCTCTCTAATTTACAGCAAATGCTGACACAAATTGGTATGCCTTCTCTTCTTTGACATCAGTGTTTCTCTTGAATTATGTATTTCTATCTGGAATGAGGTTTATGAGGCTAAAGCCTTCTTTCATTAAGATAGGTGAGAACAGAGAAGGATCAATAAGGGGTTGAGTGCAAAATCAAAGTAAGGTGGGGAAAAGATATGCTCAGGGCAGCACTGCACTGCCCAAAGCAACTGTAAGTGGTATTACCAATGACACTAATCTTCTGAATTTCAATACACTGATTACATTTCAACTACTACAGAACAAGAAAAACTCTATTAACCTTCATCCCAGAACTGCCAGATTCCTCCTTTATTGGTACCCTACAAGTATTTAGTACCCATTTGTAAAAAAGAGTACAGATAATCATAATAACTACATCACTTGGAATCCATCTAAAATTGAGTCAAAGACACAAGGAATCCCCTGCCTGACACAGTGTGTCTCGGTCATCTCAGCCTTCACACAGGTTGGGTGCTTGGTTGTGGTGCTCAACCTACCTCACAGTTTGGTGCCACGGACAGATGTGGCCCCACTATTGGTGATAAATGGCTCCCGGTCCAAGTCAGTCATTAGTTCATATCGACAGAGGCCAGTGGCTGGCTCCATCTGGGGCCTGACTGTGTCTCAGGGTCCATTCTCAGCTTTGTTAGTTTGTGATGGGCTCTGGGCTGGCTGGTCAGACCAGGACTGAAGTGGAGCATTTTGATGAAGCTGTTTTGAGATAACATTTGCATCAAAATGACCATGTAAAAATGTCGATATATTGTCTTGTATTACCAAATAATATACAGAACAGACATGCCTGATCCTTTCCCTTTTCTATACCTCATTCCACCCTCGGCCCAAGCCTGAGCCTCACCCTATAGGTAATCTTCAGCCATCTCTGAAAACTCTTCCATTTTTAATCTTTACCTATCACTCACTTCACCCCAGGAATGGAAACTGGAGATAAGATGAAGCTCTTTGTTTTTTCACATTTCTTGATAATTAAAAAAGAATATTTTCTGTTTTGCTTATAATAATGTGAAAATTGTCCGTAAGTCAATATGGCTACATCAGTGCAGCTCAACCATAATGTTCTTCGGCTGAAACTGGCTGTGCCCAGTAGCCTTATGGTGACGTGGCTTACCCACTGGCATATCCCTTGTTTGGCCAGCCTAAGGAACATGTGAAGGACACTGTCACCCTGAGAGTGTGCTTGGGCCAGGAGCCCAGTGGGCTGCTCTAGCCTCTCTTCAAGTTCAGGGGCAGGTGCTGCTCCCAGCCATGGCCCTCACTGCTCTGCTGGCTGGCAAGCTGCTGAGAAGAATGGCCTGTGGAGGCTGAAAATTTGCTGAAAACCCCATTCTGCCCAAAATGTCTGCGGTGGGTTAATTTATTCTACAATTTAAAGAATTCCACATTAATAAAAGAGAAGTGGAATCCTGAGAGCGAGCTAAAAATGGAATTAAAAAGGGCCCATTCTTCAGGCAATATTAATGAGAGCTTTGTATATATATTGGTGAGTAAATGGCAATTAAAACTAAAATGTCTGTTAGTGATTCACTGAGTTCTAAAGGTTGGCCTTTTGCCTTTTGTGGTCAGCAATCGCCTTTTTTTTGTGACTCCACCATTCTAGACAGAAAACAATTAATCCAGTAGGACTTAGTATCTTACAAAAGATTTGCTAAAATATTTTCTGCCCAATGTTCATCTTCTAACAGCTGCTTTTTTATTTCAGTGAGAGGTACTTGAAATAAAATCATTGTTCTTCAAGAAAAATGCATGCTAAATAATATAGAGCTACCAGATTATTAAACAGCAAAGGCATTTCATAATATTAGCACCAACCACAGGTTCCACTTCTGCTGATGCACAAAATTTTGAGTAATTAGTCATTGCACAATGTTGTATTTATATTCGTTTTTGCTCGAGCTGTTAGGCCACAAAATCAGTAGGCAGTTGCTGTTATAAAAGGATTCTCTGGGTTATTTATAATGTTTCTGCTTCTTCACACTTGCTGCTTCACTCTTGGGTCTTGAGCCAGGTCTACACTGTGAAAATGAAGGAAGGAACTGAGCAATTGTTCTGTGAATCTAACTGCACTGAAAGCTGGTGTGGATGATTCACAACCAACTGTGTCTGTCTTGGCTGGTGCACCTGGTATATTTGTCTACACAACCCAAATTCGTCATATACTGGCTGATTTGTCACTTTATCAGGGAAGGATGCATAATTACGTGAAGGCTGTGTTTCCACCAGGAATAAGCTAGTGTCTAAGGCACAGGTGGTAGGGCAAGTATCTGAACTAGCATTATGTTGCAAAAGAGTTACTTCAAATGTCAGTTACTTTAAATGAAGGATCGATTTCTGCTCCAAATGCTTGCCTGTTACACACATCAGTGATTCCCTAGAAGGCAGGCATACCGGATGGAAGGGCATTTAGGGATCACCTGAGATTTTAATTTTTTTTTTTTTGTAAGTTATATAGGCATCTTTCTGTGCTATCTGCAGAGAATCACTGATGACAGGAACTCTTTCTAGTGGGAGTAGGTTTTAGCCTTTACGTGAGTCAGAGTAAAAAAAAAATGTGGAAAACCACTCAGACTGACAGAATGATCTGTTTGTTTCAACTATGAAATAACCATCTTAGTTATCTCTCCCCATCCCCACTTTTTTTTAAGGAAATGAACTATCTTTATGTCATCTGAATTCCCATGAGCTCTTAAACCCACTTCTCAGAATCCGTAGTCCAGGCTGCCACCCTCTCTCACCCAGATCAATAGGACAGTCTCTGGACTGTTCTCCCTGACTCCAGTCTTGTCAACTCCAATTTATTCTTCATACAGCAGCCATATTAATCTTTCTATAAAGTATAAATCTGATCAAATGTATCCCTTGCTTACATGGCTCCCCACTGCCCTCAGAAGTGTGAATTCCCCGAAGTGGCAAAGGAGACCTTTTACAACTCAACCCTGCCACCTCTCCACCTCATCCTTTCCCACTCTCCTTTGTACTCAGGTCTTTCCAAATAGAACTATTTGAAGCAGCACAAATACGCCCTGCTCCTTTTAGCTGCTTCATGAGCTGCTGCCTCTGCCTGGGTGCCACTTTACCAAGCGGCCACTGCCTTATCCTTCAGCTCGGCTCCTTCCCTTACCCTCTCAAACAGCTTCCCTGGGCTCCTCAGGCTAGGTGGGCTCCCTCCACTACATCACCATGAGACTTCTCATTCTGACTGTATGGACTATGCACTCTTCTAGATTCCAAGCTCTTTGTGGCCAGGGACTGTCTTATTGTGTCGGTGTGTCCCTGGTATACCAGTGCATATCCACTGCGTGGCATGTGGAAAATTCAAAGTGTGCTGAATAAGAAAGTATACAGTGGGATGTGCCTCATTCCATTTTGCCATTCTTTCCAATAGGGTATTTCCTATTTCTTAAGGAACTGTTTTCAGTTCTAGAGGCCGCTTTTGTATCATTAGTCTTGGAACTCCCACGATGCTCTGAGAATAAGATGAAAGGCAGCCTGAGGACCCTGACTGTGATCACTGCCTGTGAAGAAACCCAATTTAGGCTTCTCTTTGTAGCAATGTTGTAGCCTAGAGTTCTGAAAACTCTCCTTCTACAAGATACTCAGAATTCTGGGATAAAACAGAAGCCTTATTACTATTAATATATCTAAAAAATAGAAATAAGATTTTCCCAGAGTCCAAAAACAAAGAGAGTTCTAAAAATTAGCATGGTAAGAGCATAAACTATGGCCATCCAAGCAGTGTGCTGGTCCTGGTAATCTTGGGACTTCGGTTTTAATGGCCATGTTTGGACAAAAGGTGGGTTTCAAGCAAAGTGGAGTGCTGGAACTAAGACTCCTACAGAAAAGATGAACCAGGAAAACAAAATTCCAGCACCGGCTCAGAGAAACAGCAACAAATCCTGTTACTGAGACTTTGTAACGTGATCTTGTTTTTAGGCAGTTTGGGTTTTGAAATTTATACTACCTGTGTGGCCAGAAATTCACAAGCCAAGAGATCAAAATAAAAGTATTCCTCGGCCGGGCGCGGTGGCTCAAGCCTGTAATCCCAGCACTTTGGGAGGCCGAGACGGGCGGATCACGAGGTCAGGAGATCGAGACCATCCTGGCTAACACAGTGAAACCCCGTCTCTACTAAAAATACAAAAAATTAGCCGGGCGTAGTGGCGGCACCTGTAGTCCCAGCTACTCGGGAGGCTGAGGCAGGAGAATGGCGTAAACCCGGGAGGCGGAGCTTGCAGTGAGCCGAGATCGCGCCACTGCACTCCAGCCTGGGGGCGACAGAGCGAGACTCCGCCTCAAAAAAAAAAAAAGTATTCCTCAGCTAGGGATACTCCCGGGGCAGCAGGCAGAAGCAAAGGCAAACTTCTCTGGCAAGAAATACCTTCAACCTAGACTACATAGGATTCTCACAGATAAAGTACCACTGAAGATAAGCTCACAGCCCACAATTATAAAACATGTGACAAAACATCTACCATAAAACAGAGTAAACAGTTAGACATGAAATTAGTCCTCAGCAATTTCAGATAATAGAGTCAGCTAAAAGAAACTACAGATATATGTTTAAAATGATTAAAGACAAAATAAGAAATTTTAAAATAAGAATCTACCATATGAAAGAATGGGCAGGTTTGAGATAGAATCAAATGGAAATTTTAGAAATAAAATATATGGTTTCTATACACAAAAACAGGTTTCTAAACAAATCAGACATAGCTAAAAAGACAAGTAATGAACTGGGCAAAAGACCTGAAGAAATAACCCAGAATATAGCACTGAAAGACCAGGATATGGAAATTATGGAAGAGACAAAATTTAAAAGACATGAAGAATAGGAAGAGAAGGTCTACATATATCTCTATCTATATATCTCTATCTATATGTATGTGGAGAGAGAGAGAGAGAGAGAGACAGAGAGAGAGACAGAGAGAGAGAGAGAGAGAATGAATATCTAACAGGGTTCCCAGAGAAAATAGGGGAAAGGCAACAATAAGAGAAAATGGTTGTGAGTTTTTCAGAATTGATGAAAACCATAAATACTGAGATTCCGGAAGAAGAGTCATAAGCAGTATAAATAAATTCAGATCTAGGTTCCCTGTAGTAAAACTGCAAAATGGCAAGGAACAAGAGTCATTTTAATAAACAAATACTGTCTTCAAATGTATTATTAATAGCTAAGTTCTGGCTCAGCGTGTTGGCTCATGCCTATATTTCCAACACTTTGGGAGGCTGAGGTGGGAGGATTGCTTGAAACCAGGAAGGAGTATGAGACAAGGCTGTGCAACAAAGTGAGACTCCAGCTCTAGAAAAAAAAAAAATCAGCTGGGCATAATAGTATATGCCTGTGGTCCCAGCTACTCAGGAGGCTAAGGTGGGAGGATGGCTTGAGCCCAGGAGTTTGAGACTATGGTGAACTATGATGGTGCCACTGCACTCTAGCATGGGTGGCAAAGTGAGACCCAATCTCTTAAAAGAAAAAAAGCTAACTTCTTCGTAACACTAAGCGTCTTAAACACAGGAGTCACAGTGTGTTTGTAATATTTTATTTCTTAAAAACTATCGGAAGCGAAAATAGCAAAATATAAAAAATTAATAAACTAGGTGGTGAGTCAATGGATGTTCATGATATTATTCTCTGTACTGTTCAGTGTGGTTGAAATATTTCATCATTTGAAGGAAGGAAGAATAAAAGGAGGAAAGGAAGGAAGGAAAGAGAGGCAATCTGATTTGCCTTGGACTAGTGAGGGGAGAAACAAATGTATATATTTGATGCAAATTATAGTCACATACAACTTGATCTAAACAATTAGATTCCTACATACTAAAACTAAAAGTTAAAGGGAATACTAAACGAAGGAAAAAGATTTTCCTAATTGGGAACAGGACAGTCATGGGGAAGACACCTAGCAGACGTCACTATAATCTTTCTTTTTCTAATTTTGGTTTGCTTGACCAAGGAAAGAAAACAACATAACATTTTCAGTTTTTAGAGCATCTCTTAGGGGAGATGTACTTCACCTAATCTCTGTATCCCTTTGATCTCCAAATCCATAACCTTTTCAGGGGCTGTACCACAGTATAGAACACTTCTGTATTTGTTCTTAAAGGAACTGAAATAGGAAGAGGAAAGCAAGAATGAATTACTTTATAGCTGCTTTAAACTCTGTCCCACAGCAGTACATTCTTTTCACACACACGTACACATAAGCACATGGCATTCATGCAATTAACTGTTTATTCACAGTACATGCCATCAACATAGACGCGCAAAGTATACACACCATTAACCTACAACACACACACACACATGCACACACTTTTATACAAAGGGCAGAGTGCAGCAAGCTATGAACCAGACATTTTCTATTCCCTTGTTCAACTCCATCAGCAATAATGGGCACTGAGGGCAATGGGCATGGCTCCCACTGCCATGGGCTCTATGGTTTGGCTCTGGGCATTTTTTTTTTCTTTTTTTGAGACAGGGTCTTGCTGTTGCCCAGGCTGGAGTACAGTGGAACGATCTCAGCTCACTGCAGCCTTGGCCTCCCAGGCTCAAGTGATCCTCCTGCCTCAGCCTCCCAAGTAGTAGGGATTACAGACGTGTGCCACCATGCTGGCTAACTTTTTTTGGTCAAGACCGGGTTTTGCCATGTTGCCCAGGCTGGTCTTGTACTCCTGAGTTCAATCTGCCCACATCTGCCTTCCAAAGTGCTAGATTACAGGTATGCACCATCGCGCCTGGCTCTAGGTGGTTTTTTTCACCTCCTCATAATTTCAGGTCTACCCTAGAAACACTGTCACTCAATGGAAACCACTTAGAAAATCTATTGTGTTGTCCTGGCAGGTTTGCTCCTGAGAACACCATTATAACATCCCAGGAAGATGGGTGAGGAGTAGACCCCAGGCTCACTGCCATATTATCACACCAATGTCTTAGAAGCTTAAGGAGGGTTAGCTGTAGGAAGCTAAGAGGAAGTGAAATCCTAATCGTAGATGGGTAAGCAAGATCCTATAATCTTATACAATCCCCTCTTACTGGGCAGAGGGACTATTTTATGTCTAGGCCCACAGAACATTCTAAATCTAGATTTAGTTCTCTCTTGACTTTTTCCAAGGCTGAAACAATGGTTCCTTTTCTGTACTCTACATCCACTTCCATACCCCTCTTCTCTACTACTATATTCCTCTTTCAGTCCCTGGCCATATTTGAGTTCTGAAGCAGGGCCAGGGGCCCACATCTCCTCAGGGAGCCCCTAAGCTGTCGGGCAGTAGTCACATGTACACACATGTCCAGGTATGACTGTGGGACAGTACCTTGGGAAAATGGAGAAAACAGCCTTAGATTTGGCCCTGGTTCAATTCCTCAAAGTGAAGATGACATTTCTGGTAAGCAGTTACAATTAGATTTCTAGAGCCCTGGGTATTCAACTGATCACATGCAGGATTAAGAAAGATAATTTAAAATATTGAATTCTGCCTGATTAGCTAATAAATGAGGTGATCTGTTGATGTGGAAGTAATGTAATAGAGCTAATGTGGCCCCCTGGGCATGACAGATGTCTTGTGCCTTGTCTATCCATCTCTTCTGCAATTACCTTGTCCTCTGTCCTTTCCTTACAGTCAGTGAACTTCTTTTTGTCTTCTTCATTTTTTCCAGCCACCAGAGTCTGCAGAGTTTTACTAATATCATTTCTAAGGTTAAGAGGGCTATTTCGGAACCTCATTTGGGTTTTCTTTATTCTATGATGATGATTTCAGAGATGTCGTGCACTCTCTGTAACTTAGTTTTTTTGGCCTGGCCTTTGTATGACTGTAGATAAAACAATCTAAGGATATGTTTAAAAATGGAAAACTGGGTAATTATTCTATTTGCAAATCATTTATAGGGAGCATTTTTATCTAAGATTATTGTTTCCCTGGGCATCTTCAATGTAGAACCTAAGGAATGTAAGAAATCCAATTGATCCCCTAGTCCCCTGAGAAAACTAAGGCTCAGGGAGGGTAAGCAACTCTTAACACTCTAACTAGTTACTTTCCCAGAAGGAACTAGAACTCTTTTTTTTTTTTTTTTGAGACGCAGTCTCTCTGTCGCCCAGGCTGGAGTGCAGTGGCCGGATCTTGGCTCACTGCAAGCTCTGCCTCCCGGGTTCACGCCATTCTCCTGCCTCAGCCTCCCAAGTAGCTGGGACTACAGGCGCCCGCCACCTTGCCTGGCTAGTTTTTTGTATTTTTTAGTAGAGATGGGGTTTCACTGGGTTAGCCAGGATGGTCTCGATCTCCTGACCTCGTGATCCGCCCATCTCGGCCTCCCAAAGTGCTGGGATTACAGGCTTGAGCCACCGTGTCCGGCCCAGAACTCTTTTATTATTTGCAGAGGGCCTGTTATTATATGCCAAGCATTGTATTAAGCAGTGGGGTTGCCCAAAGAGAACTCTCTGAGATGAATCTTAAGGATGGGCAGGAGGTTGCCTCAACTAAAAAGCTAGTTTGTGAATGTTAAAAAATAAGAATCACATTTTCACTAACTTTTATAGTTTAGCTCTTACTTAAATAAATTTAATGAAAAAATGATTTGGTTATAGTCTCTGAGAGTGGTGCACCTCTCCTCTAGGTTTGATCATTCAATGATGAGAATGAAAGAATATGAGTTGTTCCAGAACCTTTGCTGTCTGGAATGGGCATGATCCTGCAAATCACTGTCCATGTGTATTAGTCCATTTTCACACTGCTATAAATACCCAAGACTGAGTAATTTATCAAGAAAGGAGGTTTAACTGACTCATAGTTCCGCATGGCTGGGGAGGCCTCAGGAAACTTACAATCACGGTGGAAGGAAGCACTGTTCTCAGTGTATACAAGTATTATTTCATTTAAATGAGGCTGCAGTGTACTGTACAAAGAAAGCAAGGCCTTTTCAAGATCTGGCAGCTTCTGAAGATCTACAGAAAAGGAGCAATTATAGATGCCTGTATCATGACAAGTGACAAGTAGGCACATCTTACATGGCAGCAGGTGAGATAAGAGCGTGTGAAGGGAAGGGAGAAGAGCCCCTTATAAAACCATCAGATCTCGTGAGAACTCACTCACTATCACAAGAATAGCATGGGAAAAAGTGCCCTCATAATCCAATCACCTCCCGCCAGGTCCCTCCCTCGACATCTGGGGATTACAATTCAAGATGAGATTTGGGTGGGGACACAGAGCCAAACCATATCACCATGTGGTCCTGCTCCTTACCATGGTAGGAAGAAGCTGGAGTTGCATCATGGTACATTGTACTAATATATAGAGCCAAGAGAATATTCATTCTGCTTAATGGTGGGTGATACAAGCTCCTGGTCTATGCTACCTGGTACCCAAATGATCCATAAAGTGGTAAAGTGAACAATAATATATACAGGGATGTACTAGTGAGAACTAACACATACTGAGTGCTTACATGTGCTAGACACTGTTCTCAGCGTATACATGGATTATTTCATTTAAATGAGGCTGCAGTGTACTGTACAAAGTAAGCAAGGCCTTTTCAAGATCTGGCCGCTTCTGAAGATCTACAGAAAAGAAGCCTGTATCATGAGAAGTGACAAGGAAAGTCAGTGCTGGAATGTCAAATAAGAGAGAGTGAAGGCTAGGCAGACTGTCACCAAATCAAAAGACAGGGTGGTGAGTGAGGTAGCAAGTCCATGGGTGTCGGAGACAGACAGATAGGCAGATCGACCAACTTAAAATCAATCCTGGCTCTGCCAACTTACCAGCTGTAGGCCCTTGGGCAGGTCAAGTAACCTTTGAGAACCACAGTTGCCTCCTCCCTCAAATAGTCAAAAACTCATCCTGCAGGTTGTTCTGAGGATGTGAAGTAATGCATAGAGTCCAGCATGATGCCTGGCACAGAGTGGTGCCCAGCTTTTATTGTTAGTCTAAAGAATCCTCATGTCCCCAAAGAATCTAATTTCAGAGGCTAATGAACCAAGGAATTTCAGAGGTCAGAGGTGCCTCAGAGATCAGCCACACCAGATACATCATGCTTGGATGAACAACCTGAGCCCCTAACATAAGAAATCATTTGCCCAAAGCAGCACTGCTAGTTAATGGCTAAATCAGGGTTAGAACTCAGGCCATCATCTGCTCTTAGCCACTGGGACTGATGACTAGAGTTAAACCATATGCAAAAACCCTTGAGATATTTCACCAAAATGATGATTTACGCCAGTCCTCTTAGTTTGCTTTGGATTATTTTCTCTTTACAGAACAGCCAATTTTCTAGCATTCACTTCAGGTCACTTCTGAAGCACATTCACTTGACTCCGTGTATGTATTAGGCTCCTAGGGCTGCTATAACAAAATTACATGGACTGAACAGCCTAAACAATAGAAATTTATTTCTCACAGTTCTGGAGGCTGGGAAGTCCAAGATCAAGGTACTGGCAAAGTAGGTTTCATTCTGAGGCCTCTTTTCTTTTTTTTTTTTTTTTGAGACAGAGTCTCGCGCTGTGTCACCCAGGCTGGAGTGCAGTGGCGCGATCTCGGCTCACTGCAAGCTCCGCCTCCCAGGTTCACGCCATTCTCCTGCCTCAGCCTCCGAGTAGCTGGGACTACAGGCGCCCGCCACCACGCCCGGCTAGTTTTTTTTTTGTATTTTTAGTAGAGATGGGGTTTCACCATGTTAGCCAGGATGGTCTCGATCTCCTGACCTCGTGATCCACCCGCCTCGGCCTCCCAAAGTGCTGGGATTACAGGCTTGAGCCACCGCGCCCGGCCGAGGCCTCTTTTCTTGGCTTGTAGGTGGCCACCATCTTGCTGTGTGCTCACATGACTCTGTGTGCACACAGAGCAGAGAGAGAAAAAACAAAGGGAGAGAGCGAGAGAGCAAGCTCTCTGGTGTCTTTCCTTATAAGGATGCTAATCCCATCGAACCAGGACCCTACTCTTATGACCTCATTTAACCATTGCTTTCTTTCCCTATCTCCAAATACAGTCACATTGGGGGTTAGGGCTTCAACATATGAATTTTGGTGGGAACGCAATTCAGTCCACAGCACGGTGTTACATGTTCCTCCATCTCTCATGAGCCATTCCATTCACGACTGTTTCAAATGGGAGATGAAGTACGTGAACTACTAAATACCTAAACATGAGACATCACCTATTGGCTGGTCCCTTTTACAACTCCAGATAATCCATCAACTGAAGACCAAGCAACGTGGCAAAAGCCAGAGTTAAGATCACTCAAGCTATGATTAATTGTGAGACTGAGGGTTGAAGAGTTAAATGGAAATCTATAAGCAGATTCATTCATTCAGAAAACCTGAACATGAGGAAAATTTGTCTGAAGATCTGCTGTACATTTGAATGATGATCAGAAACAGTGATGCTTTGACATTTATTCTGGTATTTCCAAGAAGAACTGTATAAAATAACATGTTTTCTGAGGAATGATTTCTTTAAAAAGATTAAGAAAAAAACCTGTCAAAGTATATAATAAACTAACCAGACTGACGGAGCCTTAAGTGCCCTCAATAGGAAGGTAATGGAGATCTATCTTTTTGGCACCAGGAGTCTATCCATTCAGAGGTTATCCTACGTCAAGGAGCTCCTCGGCTCAGTTATATGAAGATTATGAATTGCTTGAGAGGTTCTTTGTGAGGATAATGCCCAGTACACCCTCAGAGAAATGGTATCACCGATCTTACTTGCTAGATATGGCTCCAAACAGCTTTTGGCCATGTCCCAAAGTCATATTTATTTCAAATTACAAAGTAATAAATGAAAAATACAGGCTTATGGAAAAACTCAAATAATTCAGTAGAGTATGGAGTAGACAGAAGTCCCCCTTTATAACACCTTCTCCCCAGCCTATACCCCTTCCCATGAATAATGATCATAACAGCTGGTGAGGTTCTTTCCAGATTTTAAAATATGCATTTACTTAGAGATAGCTAGAGAGTTACTTTCAAGTAAATGGCACTACATTATTATTAATATTTACCCTTTTTCTATTGATGATTAGGAAGATACACCTCAATTTTTGGTTATTGCAAACAAAGCTGAATTAAACATTCTTGTACAAATATTCGTGTATGTGAGCATTTTTGTAGGACAGACTCTTAGAAGGAGATTTACTATTTTCTGTCTTTCTTTTTTTTTTTTTTAATAGAGACAGGGTCTTGCTATGTTGCCCAGGCTGGTCTTGAACTCTGGGCCTCAAGTAATCCTCCTGCCTCGGCCTTCCAAAGTGCTTGGATTACAGGTGTGAGCCAGCATGCTTAGCCAAGATTTACTGTTTTCAAAGGGAAGGTATATTTTAAAGATTAGTACTGTCAGCTGGGTGTGGTGGTTCACGCCTGTAATCCCAGCACTTTGGGAGGCCGAGGTGGGTGGATCATCTGAGGTCAGGAGTTCAAGACCAGCCAGACCAACATGGTGAAACCTTGTGTCTATTAAATACAAAAAATTAGCCGGGAGTGGTGGCGCACGCCTATAATCCCAGCTACTTGGGAGGCTGAGGCAGGAGAATCGCTTGAACTGGGGAGGCAGAGGTTGCGGCAAGCTGAGATTGAGCCATTGCACTCCAGCCTGGTCAACCAGAGCAAAACTCCATCTCAAAAAGAAAAAAAAAAAAGATTAGTACTGTCAAACTGCCCCTCTGGAAACACTGTAGAAATTTACATTCCCACCATAATTACGTGACTGTATAATATTTGTTTTGTGATCTATTTGGACTGAAACATTCTCAAATTTTAATTTTGGCCAACCTTATGGGCAATAAAGAGGACCTCACTGTTATGTTAATGTATATATTCCTGACTTCTAATGAGGTTAAGCATTGTCTCATTTATTTTTTTCATATTTCTTCTTCAGTGACTTGCCTATTTATATTATTCTAGAGAAATACTTGATTTTTTTAGTTGTATTTACACTATTTTTTAGTTGTAATTTTTTGGTTGTAATATGTGCAATTACACATATTAATCCTATAATATTGCAAATGTTCAAATTGTCTGTAAGTAGATATTCAAAAGTATATGACTATGCAGAGAAAAAAATCTGGAAGGATTTACACCCAAAGGTTAACGATTACTTTTAAGTGGAAGGATCATGGATACTTGACTTTCTTCTTTATACCTTTCTGTGTTGCTGCTCTCCTTCCCCCCTTGAACATTAAAATATGTATTAATTTCACAAGTAGAAAAAGTGATTAGTGGAATAAAGGGGATAATGAAGGCTCTCAAGGCAATTCTGACAGACGATTTCCAAAGGCACTTTGAGTAGTAGCTGTATCAGTAGAGTAAGTCTCTTAAAGTCAAGGTTTGAAGGAAACAGTTCTTGGATAAAACATTTGACAGAGCAGTTCAAAATTAGCCTTATTACTTTACAGTTACCTCTTCAGCAGCTAAGATTTGACCATTTTTTTAAACCATATTATTTTACTCACCCAGCCCTTTCTCAAGTATTGCCAATCAACAGTAAGGGACACCAAAACATCTTGGCTATAACAGAAGCTTCTGGACAGAAATGTGCAAAGCCTCTATTCAAGGACAAAATGGCTTCTGAGCCACAAATCCCCTCAGAAACTCAACTAATTACCACATGCAAAGAAAGTATATGTTGATCAGAGAGAAGGAGATGAGGAGAAGAAGAATAGTCTGCTGGGGAAACACAGTTCAAGGAGAGTCACGGAGACTAGTACTGGCAGTGCTCATGCAGGAACTGCTGAGTATTCAGTCCTCCCAGCAGGACTATGGCTAAGCAAGGAACAGGGCCTCAGGTTGCCTGCTTTGAGAAACACCTCTTGAGATCACCTCAATTCATTAGTTCTAAGTACATTTTGTAATATTAGTTTGACTTTCCACTGGTGGAAGTGACAACGGTGGGGAGAGGAGAATGTAGGGCGGAGGAAAGGTCACACCAAGTCGGGAGTAATGGCCCCTCAGATGCTAGGTTTTCAAAGATTGAACTGTCAGACTGGATGGGGCCTAAGAGGTTGATCCATTAACCCTATCCTTGAGACAGCTGGGACGGCTGTGGGCCAGAACCCAGGAGGAGAGGAATACAAGAGGTCACCTGGGAAACCTGTGAGTAACCAGCCAGCCCCAGCAATCACCTCATCCTAAGAAAGTGCTTCTGTGCAAACTTTAACAGAAATTATCTCTACTTCTTACTGGTGCAATCCTAATTTAGAGTTAACTCTCAAGCCCTGAGTAGTTATGGGACACCCATGCAGCTGGCTGCCACTGCCTAGTGCCTCATCAGCAACTCTGAACACTACAGGACTCAAATGTGAAGGATAGAAAGGAGAATAAAGAACAGGAAAGATATATTTCCTGTGCCCCTGGCTTGTGTTTGTTCTCAGTTTACTTACATACCCATGCATTATTACAGAGTGAGTGATTCTTGAGAAGACAGATTTAGCCTATGGACTAAATTCTTGAGAGTGTTATTGTAGATTCCAGGACTTAACCATTTACATAAAGAAAAGCAATTTATATGTCAAGAATTTCAGTGCTTATAAGTCAGGGATAACTAATGTTATAATATATCACAGTAGCACAATCCTAAAATATACTATGCTTAGGTGTGTGTCTCTGACTATGGAGTGCTTAGTGCAATCCTAAACGCAAGCAGGCAAACCCCTTAACATTCAGGGTGGAAGAACAGCGGGCGGACATGCACGCTCTGTCATTTGGAGGCTGAGATTCAGATAACATGTAGAAATGGGAGAAAAGACACATCTGTCACGTCTTCCAAACTGAGCTGAGGACATCTGCAGCTACTGCCACCATCTCACTCTAGTACAACGGGAAAAACAGATGTAAAAATAGAAGTGATATATTCAACTATTAACAGTGAGGCAAAACTGAATATAGCAGTCTGCAGAAGCACTGACGTAGAACGGGAAATGGCTTCTTCTAGGGCAGGCTGTCTGCCTTGAGTGGACAACACGCCAACAAACTAAAGATGTTTCCACTATCCATGTCACCCCTGACTTTTTAATAAGGGATTAGGAGGAAGAGAAAAGCGAGAAGGTTACATACCGACTGAGAGCAAGTAATACCCTCCTCACAGAAAAGTGAAAGAGCTCATTTGTTCAGAAGAAAATGCCTCCCTGGGAGCTTCTCACTCACCACGTGAATTATCTTCTCTTTATCAGATTTACGAAGAGGCTGCACAGCTGTGTGCAGAACAGGTAAGAATTTTAATAATGAAAGTGCTGGATGAGAGGACGAAGATAGCATAAAAAAGATGAGGAAGATTCTAGACCCAGAAAATCACTACCCTGGTTCCTGTCAGTGTCACTGCTGCTCCACCTGGGGGATGCCGAGAGTCCACTCACGTATATTCAGTAGGGCAATTCAGTGGAGAGTCTTTATCACGAATATCCATTCATGAGTGAATTGCTTAGGTGGAGCTTTTTTGTTGTTGTTTGAAATATAATTCATGCATCATAAAATTCACTCTTTAAAAGGGTATGCTTTAGTGTTCTTTAGTATTATCCACAAGCTTGTCCAACTATTACCACTGATGCCAGAACATTTTCATCACCCCAAAGAGGAACTCCATACTCATCAGTGGTCACTCTCCATCCCCTCCCAGCAACCATAAATTGACTTCCTGTCTCTATGGATTTATAATACCTATTCTGGATATTTCATAGAAATAAAATCATAATATGTGACCTCTTATGCCTGGCTTCTTTTACTTAGTAGTATGTTTTCAAGGTGCATCCATGTCATAGCATGAATCAGTACTTCATTCCTTTTAAAAAATAATTATTTAATAATTTACCTATTTTAACATAAATAACTCAGGGCATTTAGTATCCTCACAATGTCGTATAATCACCAACCTCTTATCTAGTTTCAAACCATTTCCATTACTCTAAAGTAAAACTCCTTACCCATTAGGCAGTTTCTCCCCATTCCTCCTCCCCTTAGTCCCTGGCAACCACCCATCTATGCTCTGTATCTATGGATTGATCTATTCTGAATATTTCATTTAAATGGAATCACATAATATATAATCCTTTGTATCTAGCTTCTTTCACTTAGCATAATGCTTTGGAGCTTCATCCATGTTGTTGTATGTATCAGTATTCTTTTTAATGGCTGAATAATTTTCCATTGTATGGATATACCACAATTTGTTTATCCATCATCTGCTGATAAATATTGGGTTCTTTCCAATTTTTGGCTATTATGAATAATGCTGCTATGAACATTCACATACAAGTTTTTGTGGACTCATGTAAGGTTTAAGTATAAATGCCCAATCTCTCTCCATTCCCATTTTCATGAGGCAAATACTTTAAATTCTTTTAGTGGTTTCTTCTGGTAATTATCTGATGTTTCTGGCAATAAACTTATACTGCTTTTAGAAAACCAGCTTTAGGGTTGCACACGGTGGCTCACTGCCTATAATCCCAGCACTCTAGGAGGCTGAGGTGGGCGGACTGCTTGAGCCCAGAAGTTTGAGACCATTTTGGGCAATGTGGTGAAACCCTGTCTCTACTAAAAATATACAAATTAGCCAGGCACAGTAGCGTGTACCTGTAGTCCCAGACACTTAGGAGACTGAGGTAGGATGATCACCTGAGCCTGGGAGGCAAAGGTTGCAGTGAGCCAAGATAGAGCCACTGCACTCCAGTCTAGGCAACAGAGTGAGAACCTGTCTCAAAAAAAAAAAAAAAGTCAATTTTAGATATTATCTCTTAAGTTCCAATTATGGAAGATGAGCGTTTAGTTTTATGTCCCCCCATGTGCAAATGCACACTCACTTTATCCTCCCATCTTTAATCTCCATTTTTGGTTAGATCTAGAATTGGCATTTACATTGTTATGACTATGCATTTATAGCATTTATAGCCACGTCATATACAAAGATTATATTCACTTCATCATACTTTTTCCCCTTAGGTTCTAGATGACCTAGAAGGGAAAATTTGCTTTACTTAAACATTTTCCTCAGTTTCCTATGTACTAATTAATAGTTCATCTTCAAATTCTGCAAGAAAATGAAAAATCTCTAGATATATTAAAACACACTAGACATTCTACTGTTTTCTTGTCAGCATCCACTTCCCTATCTTCTGATAAGAGTGATTTGAATCTGAAACCAGGGACAGGGACATGACATGAGGCACAGTGTGGGCAGGGAGCTCACAGCCCACTATGAGGAGGGCAGAGCTGACAGGGAGGGAGCCAGCGAGCAAGTGACCTGACTTGCCTGGATGACACCGTTCAACCTCTGCATTCTGCCATATCTTTACACTTTGCAATTATATGCAACAAATAAATCCTTTTTCCTGCATAAGCCTGAGCTGTGCTTCTGGTGCTTACAATCCAAAGGGGTAGTAACTAACATGGACACCGAGAATAGGGGCTGAGCCACTTCTGTGCATCTATGTAGGTCTTTGAGGAACTCTCATTTCACTTTTAGCAGGAGATATGCATAGAGTCTTTTCACTTTAGGTCAGGACTTAAAGTAGTGTTAGTCTAATGGAGGATCGATTTCAGAACTAAGGATCCCCTCAAATACAGGTTCTTGTCCTTGACAAACAGAAAATAAACTAATAGTTTCAGAAATGACTAAATATGAAGACAATAGCAACACCAAGCACATTTTATCAAATACCTGGTAAAGCACATTTTGAAAGGCAACCAGGATGTTAATTTCATGTCACATAACCATTTCTTGCACTTGAATATTTTTCAAAGTATATTCACATCCAAAACTTCATCAGATCCCCTCAGCCTTCTTTTTTCATAATGACCCACATTTTGAAGTCACTTTTAAGCATAAAAACAAACCAAAATATATTTTATGAATAATTATCTGTTTCTTCTAAATAAAAGCCCTAAAATGTTTATTCTTCCTCAAGTCTAGTTTACTTACTTTTCTAGTCCGCGCTCCTGAATTCTGTTTTTTTTTTTTTTGAGACGGAGTCTTGCTCTGTCACCAGGCTAGAGTGCAGCGGTGCAATCTCGGCTCACTGCAACCTCCGCTTCCTGGGTTCAAGTGATTCTCCTGCCTCAGCTTCCCAAGTAGCTGGGACTACAGGTGTGCACCACCATGCCCAGCTAAGTTTTGTATTTTTAGTAAAGACGGGGTTTCACCATGTTGGCCAGGATGTTCTCAATCTCCTGACCTCGTGATCTGCCCACCTCAGCCTCCCAAAGTGCTGGGATTACAGGCATGAAGTGGCGCCCGGCAAGCTCTTCTGAATTCTAACAATAAACAAACAATTTATGTTTCCCTAGCTTTAGGGGAACCATGAGTCTTTTTTCTAACTTGTTTCCTTTTTATTCCTACTCTGTAGCCATGGCTTGTTCACCTAGCACACTGGTCCTTAGCACAGTACCTTACACAAAACATGTCTGTGTGGAGTCCATATGCCTAGTTTCGAATCTCCAGCTCTGTTACCTACCAGCAATGTGATCCTGTATAAGTTTCTTCATCTGCAAAATGGAAACAATACCTGTCCCACAGAATTGTTTAAAGATTAAATGAGATGTATGCAAAAGAGATGCGGCAAGCATGCAGTAAATGTTAGCTGCTAGAATTTGTTGGTTAAAAGAATGATCTCTGCTTAACCAGTGCTCCTTGCTGTTCATTTCACATGAGAAGCTTGTAAGACACAGCTACTTGTTCACTGTCTAGAATCTAAGCCCTACAAGGGCAGAGACTTTGCCTTATTTATTGCTATATCCCCAGCAACTATCATATATCTGGGACATAATAGGTATTCCACAAATCCCTATTTGTTGAATGAATGACTGGATAAATGAATGAATATAGGTAATACAGGTATAATTTTACTGCTATTCTGACTTTATGAATGAGGAAACAACATCTCAGAGAGGTCAAGTTGCTTGCATGAAGTCCCACAGAGAGTTAGAGAGGGATTAAAACACAGTTCCCCTGCCTGGTTGTTCTTCTCTTTCACCATATCACTTACTAGGCCTTTATTTCATTATCCAAAAATTCAGGTGCGGCATCTAATTAGCTACTAAGTCACAATTTTCAAGGGCTAAACATGATTCTTAAATTTTAAAACTTACCGTGGTATCCACAGCCTTGACTTTCTCTGTGGGAATGTGCTTTGGTTCAGGTTCTGTCTGCGACAGCACCACACATCCCTCAGCCCCTAAGGTAATGATTACCACCTGGCAGCCCCTTCTCAAGAGCACTAATGCAGCCTCCCCAGCATCTGCAGCGCTGTTCACTGTGAGGCCAGTTAAAATCTCAGCCTGGAACACACAAAAGTCAACAGAAACAGTGGTGAAAATAAGTAACCCGGATCCACTTCCAGATTTGTTTTTCTAGAAAATGTCTCCCTTCTTTTTTGTAATAACCAATGCAATGGGAACCTTGATGGATACTGGTACAGGAAAATAAAGCAGTAACAGTGATGACAAAAACAACCTATAAAAGACATTTCAAGCAATAACAGTGATGACAAAAACAATCTATAAAAGACATTCTTGGGACGACTGGGGAAATTTGAATGTGGCTTGGATATTAAATGATAGTATGGAATTACTGACAATCTTCTTAGGTGTGATAATGGTACTGTGGTTCCTCTTAGGAGATGTATGCCAAAGTATTTGGGGTGAGGTATCATGTTGTCTGCAACTTATTCTCAACAATAAAATACTTTTTTTTCACTTACGTTTCAACAAAAACAAAACTAAGTACACACAGGGAAGAGGAAAAGCAAATATAGCAAAATGTTAACAAATGTTTAGGTGAAAGGTAGTTGTTCATTCAGCTTTTCTGCACATATAATAATTTTAACAAAGAGTTAGGGGCAACAAAGGGAATTCTATCAAAAAAAAAAAAAAAAAAAAAAAGGAGGGTTGGAGGAGAGGCAGGAAAGGAGAAAGGAAAGGGCCACTGCCAATGATTTTGGTATAAATTGCACCTGTAAGTTTGGCACCTAAGGACATAATTCTTCCAAGCCTCTCCTGGGCCATAACCCCTCTTCTCAAATTTCCAGTTTTTGCTTTCCATGTTTGCAGACTACTCGTTTCTTTTGTTTTTGCCAGAGAAGATGGAAGCAGATTAGGAGAGGTACTGACAGGTAGCAGAAAAAGCAATGCCCTGGCATTCAGGAGACCTCTCCTACTCACTCAGTCTGTGACCTTCCCCACATCAATTACGATCTGTAAAATGAGGGAGCTCAACAAGATCCATATTTTTCTCCCAATTTCTCTTTCAATGTACTAATTTTTTATTCCATTCTAATGCTTATTTTTCTACCGAGTGATTTAAAAACATTTCCATGACCATTTAGGTTTTCACGACTTCTAATTGGTTGTTTTTCATATTCGCATGTTGTTGCTTCAATTCTGTGTTTCTTTCACAAAATTTTTTCTTCTTTCATAATGAATGTTAATCTTAATTACACTATTTTAAAGTATTTTTTGCCTTGTTTATTTATTTAGAGACAGTATCTTGCTCTATTACTCCAGCTGGAGTGCTGTGGCATGATCACAGCTCACTCCAGCCTCAAACTCTTGAGCTCAAGCAATCCTTTTGCCTCAGCCTCCCACATACTGGGACTCTAGGCATGCCCCACCACACACAGCTCATCTTTTATTTTTGTAGAGACAGGATGAGGTCTCATTATGTTCCCCAGGCTGGTCTCAAACTCCTGGGTTCATGTGATTCAACTGCCTTGGCCTCCCAAAGCACTGGGATTACAGGTATGAGCCATGGCGCCTGGCTGAGTTTTATTATATGAATTTCATCTTGGGCAAATTCATCTGTAGGTTGTTGATTGTGCTGCGTGAACTTCATAGCATTATGTTTTTCATTTGCAGGCTCACTTTGTTCACTGTGAGTTGGAAAGCTGTCACACCTCAGCTCCTACCTGGTTGATGCCTCCTTTTCAGTGTTTTTTTTTTGGTTTTGTTTTGTTTTTGTTTTGAGACAAGAGTCTTGCTCTGTCATCCAGGCTGAAGTGCAGTGGGGAGATCTCAGCTCACTACAACCTCTGCCTCCCGGGTTCACGCGATTCTCCTGCTTCAGCCTCCTGAGTAGCTGGGACTATAGGCGCATGCCATCACACCCGGCTAATTTTTGTACTTTTAGTAGAGATGAGGTTTCACCACGTTGGTCAGGATGGTCTCGATCTCCTGACCTCGTGACCCACCCGCCTCAGCCTCCCAAAGTGCTGGGATTACAGGCGTGAGCCACCGTGCCTGGCCCTCAGTGGTTTTATAGTAGCTTCCGCCAGGCACACAAGAGTCTCTAAACCAGAACCAGGTATTATATTGGCAATAGGGAGTTCTTGCTCTGCTGTTTCTGGAGCTACTGCCAGTCCAGTCACTAAGTCAGTGGTTGGCTTGGTTTACTTCTTGGTCAGAGGCTGTGTCTCTGTCCTGCTAGCTCCTCAGGTTGGGAGCCTTAAATATGCTTCAGGCAGCAGGGGTAGCAGGTTCCTCCACCTTTTACTGTTAGCGGGGAGCCACAGTCTAGCATGTATGGTTTCCATCCGTGGGCTCGGCTCCAGCCACCTATAAGTGGCACACTTTTAGTGCCCATGACTCACAGTGGGTGAACTTCCTGCCACCTCTGCCTGTTTCTGGGGTTGGTGTACAGCCAGCATATCAAGGGCTGAATGCTCTGTGAGGCTGTTCCATTTCTGATCTGTGGACTTATTTATCTTGTTTTAGAGCTTGTGAGTATCTTTTCATTGTCTCCATTAATATTTACATATCAATGGTTTGTGTTTGGAGCAGAGTATCATAAGCATGAATTTACATTATTGCTGTGATTAGAGTTCATCAATAAGAACATTACACTTTTTTTGTTTTGAGACAGAGTCTCTCTGTAGCCCAGACTAAAGTGGAGTGGCGCGATCTTGGCTCTTGCAATCTTCGCCTCCTAGGTTGTGGTTCAAGCAATTCTCCTGCCTCAGCCTCCTCAGTAACTGGGATTACAGGCATGTGCCACCATGCCCAGCTAATTTTTGTATTTTTAGTAGAGACGGGGTTTCACCATGTTGGCCAGGCTGGTCTTGAGCTCTTGACCTCATGATCTGCCCACCTCGGCCTCCCAAAGTGCTGGGATTACAGGCGTGAGCTACTGCGCCTGGCCCCAGAACATTAAGCTTTTAATGTTTTTCTTTCTTCTATTAAGTTTCTGAGACCAATTTCCTTAAACACCAGAGTTCTTTCATTTATTTATTTCATAAGCATTTACTAAGTGCCAGCTATGTGCAGGTACAGTGTAGCAGATGTTATTTTCCAAAGATAACTGTATTAACCTATATCATATCACAAATCCTGGTTTTACACTGTGCCAATGACAATCTTCTAGTAAGGGGTGGGGTACTAGGGTGGACCTTCCTGCTTAAATCAATAGAATGAGTCAGAAGTGATGCCGTGTTACTTCCGAAGCTAACTCACAAAAGCCAATATGGCTTCTGTCAGGTGTCTCCTTCTCTCGGGAAGCTGGATCTTGAAACCCAGCTACCATATTACGAGGAAGCCCAAGTCACACATAGAGGCCATGTTTACGTGTTCCGGCCAACAACCTCATTATGCCCCCAGCCGAAAGCCAGCATCAACTGTCAAGCATGTGAGTGAAGAAAACTTCCAGCTTTCAGACTTTGTGTCTTCCAACTGAAGCCTGGGGCATTGTGCAGGAGAGTCAAATCATGCTATCCCCTGTGTGAAGTCCTGACACACAAAAACTGGGAGTGACAATAAATAATTATTGCTGTTGTAAGCCAGTACATTTTGGAAGTAGTTTATTATGCAGCAACAGATAACTATATACACAGGGATAGCCATCAGGGATACAACAGTGAATAAGACAGATGTCTCTGACCTCATAGAACTTGTAATTGAATGGAGAAGACAGAATAAATGAATAAGTAATTTGAGGTGTGATGAGCATTTGAGTAATAAATAGAGTGCTCTTCAAGTATCTAGCAGGAAAATTTAGGCCAGTTTGGCAGTTGAGGGTACTCTAACCTCTTATTGTGAAATGGTCACTATTTCCCACAATTCCTTCTTCCTAGCATGGTGGTTGCTCAAAAATATTGCATAACCTATTGTGGTTTGTTAAAATTAGTTTCCTTGTAGCAGTCTTCTTTCTTGTTTCCTCTATGTTTTGAGAGATGAAATTATCAAGAAAGCAGGTCAAGAAATCCTAAAAGCCTTCATTCAGCCTTTAAACCAAATGGAAAATTAGGCTGGGTGCAGTGGCTCATGCTTGTAATCCCAGTACTTTGGGAGGCTGAGGCAGGAGGAATGATTTAGCCCAGGAATTTGAGATTAGTCTAGGCAACATGGCGAAATCATGTCTCTACACAAAATTAAAAAATTAGCCAAGCATGATGGTCCCAGCAACTTGGGAGGTTGAGGCGGGTGGACTGCTTAAACCTGGGAGGTAGAGGCTGCAGTGAGCCATGATGACACCACCGCATTCCAACCTGGGTGACACAGTGAGTTCCTGTCTCAAAAACAAAAAGTGGAAATTTAACTATTATGGTTCATTAATTTCTTTCTCTCCATGTTGCATTCACCAGTGTGTACACCTGCATCCCACTGACAGGCAAGAGCTCTGTTCTAATGCTGTCTGGAGTATAAAAAAGGAGAAATATTGAAATTTTCTTCCTAACAATATTTAAGAAAGGGTGGTACAATATCCTTTCTTACTGTACCAGTTGATAGATAGTCTGTTCAGATGATACATCATGACACAGGGTCTTTGCTACTGGATGTAGCAGATCCTCCAGGAGTTGTACACTAATTAGGGTTGCCAGATAAAATACAGGAAGCTCAGTTAAATTTGAATTTAAGATAAATGACAGGTAATTTTACAGTATAAACTTGTTAGGTATGTTATTTATTATCCATCTGAAATTCAAATTTAACTGGACATCCTGCATTTTTACTTGCTAAACCTGGCAACTTTAATATAGTCCTCAGAATATGAAATAATTAGAAAACAAAACACCAGTAGTGTGAGGGCAAGGAACGGACTAAAATTAACTGAGGTTTGATAAGTGCCAGAATATGGAAGTGACTCAGAGAATCCTTTTTTTCCCCCTAGGATTTACTAATTTCCTTTTCTCCACACCCCAGTAAACTGAAAAAATCCGTTTTCACCATGCCTGAGAATTCACGTCATCAAATTGATGTGGTTAGTTCCGCCCCTTTGCTTTATCCACTTGCATGAAGTTTTGGTTTCTCACAGAACAAGCAAAGCAATTCACCCTTACCTCACTTTCATTGCAGCAGAACACATCTGAGAGGGTGTAGAACCGGGGATCCAGGTCAGCAATGGCAGGGGCTGGATTGAACAATGTTTTCACTACAAAGGAATGGAAAAGGGGGTGATTATTAGTTTTCATTTTTAACATGGTGCATTTACAGACATTCAGTAGGGAAAATCCCTGAGTTCATTTTTGTCTTCATCTGGTTAAATATCCACTTAGTTACGGATGTAGAGAAAAGTCTGAAATCTCAGTTTCCACGACAGCTGGGTACCAATTCCCTACTTCCATTTTCTCTACTTTGCACTTTACAACATTTCAGCTTCCAGGGAAAACAGCAATATTACAGTCAATGTGATTGTAGAGTTAAGGCAAAGGCAACAAGAACATTAGAGAAAAGTAAAAATGCTGTGGCATGAAAGTACATGTGTGAATGTGAACAGGCTGGTGGACATTTTTGTGGGTTACTTTAAGGGCTTGGTTTCAAGGCTAGTTCATAAATCCATTTTCCAGGGAAGAAAAGGAGATGATAGGAAATAAACAACGAAAGGTTCAGAACTTTCCTGGTGGGAACAGTAAGCAGGAAGCTCATGTGCATATGCATATTTTATACACCTATGTATGTCTCCCAAATATATCACAATTACTCCTGCAAACATATGCACTTACACAAAAGCTGACATTCTTGGCTTCTGTGAGCAATCTGGGAATATAAAAAAAAAGATTGAGAAAGGAGGAGGAATTCAATCAGAGGCTGGTGCTAGCTCAGACTGAGAGGCTACAAGAGAAGGATAGATGGGAATAGCAGACACAGGGAAATGAGAATATCATGGTCATTTTTCAGAGGGAGGAAAATGAGGCTCAGAAAGATGAGGTCATACATCTCAGGTTATACACTGGGACACAGTGAAGATGGACCCCTACTCAGGGTCCTCTGGCTTTAAGTTCAGAGTTTGGTCCACTCTAAAAAAAGCAGTCTCTCTAGGCCAGGACTCTGTCCACACCTACACATGCCTCAGTGACAATTCACAATATTTTAAAACACCCTTTGGTTTGGGACTTTGTAAATGTAGATATGTATATTTCAAGTCTTTAGAAATTACATTCATAGGAAGTTCCTTCTTTGTCAAAGCACTTATTCACTTGAGTACTCAACTAGATTGGTTAGTCTTCTTTTTCTCAACCCAGGTCCACTGACTTGCATGCTGTCTCATTTGACTATAGACCCATAGTGTAAAAATCTCTAGCTGCAGTTCTCAGAAACTTCAAGAACAGTGGTTTGCAAACTTGGTTGCATATCAGCATCACTAGGAGAGCTTGTGAAAATGCCTAATTTCTCGAACTGACCTCAAACCCACTGAATCAGAATCTCTGGGGGTAACATCAGGGAATCTGCATGTTTACAAGTTCTCCAGGCGGCTCTCACATAGCCAGCTTGGCACTAATCCATTCCACATTCTTGGGGACTAATCAGCATGTGGCTAATGAAAACTGTCTACTACTTCAGCCTGGTGAGGACATCTACTCTACTTCTGCACCTTCCTTGGTCTTACCTAACATTTTAAGCATTTTGATTCAGTCAGTGGGTCTTGTCCAGTATAGGCTAACACTATTCCCACATTTTTGTTACTTTAGAATCCAGAATGTCCACCCACAGAAATTCTATGGTATATTTTTGGCTGCTCAGATTTTTGTATAGAGTTATTGTGCAGCTTAAATTAGAAAACGGATGTAAAAGCCTAGTGTAAACTCTAATCTGCTGTACAAATGTAAAGGATTATTACTGTTATTATATTGTCCTTTACAGATAGCCCAACACCCTCGCCTGTCCACCCATCTCTTCTGCCTTCTGCTGGAGTTTGTAGCCTGGCAACAGTCTCTCTCATTGGTTCTCTCACTTCTGAGAGGTCTTAGAGATGTCAATTACACATAAAGACTCTCATTGTCCCATATTCTAACACATCACTTAAACTTTTTAGGTTTTCAGAACAATATACTGTTCCCAATTTTCCTCAAGCATTAAGTGGAAACAACTGCTCGCCTAGCACATTCATCAGCATTTGAGCACAGATTAGAGTAAGCTACAAGTGTGGAACAACATGGTAGAGCCATTCTTAAAGGATCATTTTTTTCCCTCAAAAGATGCCTGGTCCTGCAATTCCTTTTCTAAACCCATCCTATAGAAATCCATAAGCATACAAAGATGATATACAATGTTGTTTATATAGCCCTGTTTGCAATAGAAAACACAAAAAGAAACCAACGCATTTATTAAAGGGGATTAGTTTAAAAAATTATGACATAGGCCGGGCTCGGTAGCTCACGCCTGTAATCCCAGCAATTTGGGAAGCTGAGGCGGGTGGATCACCTGAGGTCAGGAGTTTGAGACCAGCCTGACCAACAGGGTGAAACTCTGTCTTCACTAAAAGTACAAAAATTAGCCGGGCATGGTGGTGCGTGACTGTAATCCCAGCTACTCTAGAGGCTGGGGCAGGAGAATCACTTGAACCCGGGAGGTGGAGGCTGCAGCGAGCCGAGATCGCGTCATTGCACTCCAGCCCGGGCAACAAGAGCGAAACTCTGTCTCAAAAAAAAAAAAAAAAAAAAAAAGAATTATGACACATGCCTGATGTAAATCACTACAGTTGTTAAAAAGAGTAAAGTAGATCTCTGTTTGTCAAAGAAAGACTTCTATAATTTATTTATAAGTGAACAAGGCAGTTTTGTACTACCCACCCCCAACTTTTTGAGATGGCTCTGTCACCCAGGCTGGAGTACAGTGGTGCAATCTTGGCTCACTGCAACCTCCACTTCCCAGACTCAAGTGATCCTCCCACCTTAGCCTCCCAAGAAGATGGGACTACTGTGCCCATCACCACGCCTGGGCAAGTTTTTTCTTTTTCTTTTTCTTTTTTTTCTTTTTGTGGTAGAGATGAGGTTTTGCCATGTTGCCTAGGCTGTTCTTGAATTCCTGGGCTCAAGTGATCCTCACACTTTGGCCTCCTAAAATGCTAAGATTACAGGTGTGAGCCACCATGCCCAGCCTACTCTCCCTTTTTAATAAGAACAAATAACAAACTCACATAACTATATGTGTATTTACACTTATACACTTACACAGAAGAAAAAAATGTTGGAGAGGTTTCTCACTAAACTAATGAGCCATTAGTTATAAAAAACTGATGGGACTAAATTTGACTACAGGTTAAGTGCTGTATGTAGCAAAGACAACACTCTTAAAACATACAGTATCTAGCCGGGCGCGGTGGCTCAAGCATGTAATCCCAGCACTTTGGGAGGCTGAGTTGGGCAGATCACAAGGTCAAGAGATCAAGGCCATCCTGGCCAACATGGTGAAACCCTGTCTCTACTAAAAATACAAAAATTAGCTGGGCGTGGTGGCACATGCCTGTAGTCCCAGCTACTCAGGAGGCTGAGGCAGGAGAATCGCTTGAACCTGGGAGGCAGAGGGTGCGGTGAGCTGAGATCACGCCACTGCACTCCAGCCTGGTGACAGAGTGAGACTCTGTCTCAAAAACAAAAACAAAAACAAAAACATAGTACCTTACATCAAAAAACAGGTATACTAAAAATGAAGTGTAACATCTGGGTTTTGCTTCAACATAATCCAAGGTGGCAGTGCAGGGTAGGGAGCCATGAGGCAGGATACAGATAAAACAAGATTGGCCATGTGCGACAAAAACAAGCAACAGAGAAAAGATTCCCTATTTAATAAATGATGCTGGAATACTGGCTAGCCATATGCAGAAGAAAGAAACTAGACCTTTATCTTTCACCATATATAAAAATTAACTCAAGATGGATTAAATATTTTAAATGTAAGACCTCAAACTATAAAAATCCTAGAAGAAAACTTAGAAAATACCCTTTTGACACCGATATTGGCAAAGAATTTTTGGCTAAGTCCCCCAAAGCAACTGTAACAAAAACAAAAATTGACAAGTGGGACTTAATTAAACTAAACAGCTTCTGCATATAGCAAAAGAAATGGTCAACAGAGTAAAGAGAAAACCTAGAGAATGGGAGAAAATATTTGCAAACTATGCATCTGACAAAGGTCTAATATGCAGAATCTATAAGGAATTACATAAATCGACAAGCAAAAAACAACTCCATTAAAAAATGGGCAAAAGGCCGGGCGCGGTGGCTCAAGCCTGTAATCCCAGCACTTTGGGAGGCCGAGACGGGCGGATCACGAGGTCAGGAGATTGAGACCATCCTGGCTAACCCGGTGAAACCCTGTCTCTACTAAAAAATACAAAAAGCTAGCCGGGCGAGGTGGCGGGCGCCTGTAGTCCCAGCTACTCGGGAGGCTGAGGCAGGGGAATGGCGTAAACCCGGGAGGTGGAGCTTGCAGTGAGCTGAGATCCGGCCACTGCACTCCAGCCTGGGCGACAGAGTGAGACTCCGTCTCCAAAATAAATAAATAAATAAATAAATAAATAAATAAATAAAATGGGCAAAGGACATGAACAGACATTTCTCAAAAGAAGACATACGAGTGGGCCAACAAACATATGAAAAACTACTCATCATTTCACTCATCATCAGAGAAATGCAAATCAAACTATAATGAGATAGTTTGCTAAGAATGATGGATTCCAGCTGCATCCATGTCCCTACAAAGGACACAAACTCATCCTTTTTTATGGCTGCATAGTATTCCATGGTGTATATGTGCCACATTTTCTTAATCCAATCTGTCACTGATGGACATTTGGGTTGATTCCAAGTCTTTGCTATTGTGAATAGTGCTGCAATAAACATACGTGTGCATGTGTCTTTAGAGCAGCATAATTTATAATCCTTTGGGTATATACCCAGTAATGGGATGGCTGGGTCATATGGTACATCTAGTTCTAGATCCTTGAGGAATCGCCATACTGTTTTCCATAATGGTTGAACTAGTTTACAATCCCACCAACAGTGTAAAAGTGTTCCTATTTCTCCACATCCTCTCCAGCACCTGTTGTTTCCTGACTTTTTAATGATCGCCATTCTAACTGGTGTGAGATGGTATCTCATTGTGGTTTTGATTTGCATTTCTCTGATGGCCAGTGATGATGAGCATTTTTTCATGTGTTTGTTGGCTGTATGAATGTCTTCTTTTGAGAAATGTCTATTCATATCCTTTGCCCACTTTTTGATGGGGTTGTTTGTTTTTTTCTTGTAAATTTGTTTGAGTTCTTTGTAGGTTCTGGATATTAGCCCTTTGTCAGATGAGTAGATTGCAAAAATTTTCTCCCATTCTGTAGGTTGCCTGTTCACTCTGATGGTAGTTTCTTTTGCTGTGCAGAAGCTCTTTAGTTTAATGAGATCCCATTTGTCAATTTTGGCTTTTGCTGCCGTTGCTTTTGGTGTTTTAGACATGAAGTCTTTGCCCATGCCTATGTCCTGAATGGTACTACCTAGGTTTTCCTCTAGGATTTTTATGGTATTAGGTCTAACATTTAAGTCTCTAATCCATCTTGAATTAATTTTCGTATAAGGAGTAAGGAAAGGATCCAGTTTCAGCTTTCTACTTATGGCTAGCCAATTTTCCCAGCACCATTTATTAAATAGGGAATCCTTTCCCCATTTCTTGTTTCTCTCAGGTTTGTCAAAGATCAGATGGCTGTAGATGTGTGGTATTATTTCTGAGGACTCTGTTCTGTCTCATTATAATTTTTTTTTTTTTAGCAAACTATCACAAGAACAGAAAACCAAACACCGCATGTTCTCACTCATAGGTGGGAACTGAACAACGAGATCACTTGGACTCGGGAAGGGGAACATCACACACCGGGGCCTATCATGGGGAGGGGGGAGGGGGGAGGGATTGCATTGGGAGTTATACCTGATGTAAATGACGAGTTGATGGGTGCAGCACACCAACAAGGCACAAGTATACATATGTAACAAACCTGCACGTTATGCACATGTACCCTACAACTTACAGTATAATAATAATAAATAAATTAAAAAATAAATAAATAAATAAATAAATAAATACTAAAAAAAAAAAAAAAAAAAAAAAAAAAAACTATAATGAGACACCATCTCCCACCAATCAAAACAGCTATTATTAAAAAGTCAAGGGCTGGCCATGGTGGCTCACACCTGTAATCCCAGCACTTTGGGAGGCCGAGGCGGGCGGACCATGAGGTCAGGAGATTGAGACCATTCTGGCTAACACAGTGAAACCTCGTCTCTACTAAAAATACAAAAATATTAGCCGGGCATGGTGGCAGGTGCCTGTAGTCCCAGCCACTCGGGAGGCTGAGGCAGGAGAATGGCGTGAATCCAGGAGATGGAGCTTGCAGTGAGCCGAGATCGCGCCACTGCACTCCAGCCTGGGTGATAGAGCAAGACTCCATCTCAAAAAAAAAAAAAAAAAGTCAAAACACAACAGATGCTGGTGAGGCTGCAGAGAGAAGGAAACACTTATACACTGTTGGCAGGAACGTAACTTAGTTCAGCCACGTAGAAAGCAGTTTGGAGATTGATTTTCAAAGAATTTAAAATAGAGCTACCATTTGATCCAGCAATCCTATGCCTGGGTACACACCCAAAGGAAAACAGATCATTATACCAAAAAGAAGCATGTACTTGTATGTTCATCACCATGCTAGTCACAATAGCAAAGACATGGAATCAACCTAGGTGCCCATCAATGGTAGACTGGATAAAGAAAATGTGGTACATATACACATGGAATACTATGTAGCCATAAAAAAGAATGAAATCATGTCCTTGGCAGCAACATGGATGGAGCTGGAGGTCATAATCCTAATCAAATTAAAACAGGAACAGAAAACCAAATACCACATGTATTCACTTATAAGTGGGAGCTAAATATTGAGTATGCATGGACAGAAAGATGGGAACAACAGACACTACGGAGTACTGGAGCAGGGAGGGGCACAGGTTGAAAAGCTACCTATTGGGTACTATGCTCCCTACCTGGGCGCAATATTCCTATGTAACAAATCCGTATATGAGGGCCCGGCACGGTGGCTCATGCCTGTAATCCCAGTACTTTGGGAAGTTAGGGCAGGTGGATCACCTGAGGTAAGGGGTTCAAGACCAACCTGGCCAACATGGTAAAGCCCCGTCTCTATTAAAAATACAAAAATTAGCTGGGTGTGGTGGTGCAGGCCTGTAATCCCGGCTACTCTGGAGGCTGAGGCATAAGAATCACTTGAATCTGGGAAGTGGAGGCTGCAGTGAGCCGAGATCATGCCACTGCACTCCAGCCTGGGTGGGCAGAGTAAGACTCTATCTCAAACAAACAAGAAAAACAAAATCAAAACAAAAACAAGTATGCACATGTACCCCACGGTGTCTAAAACAAAAGATTGAATTTAAAAGTAGAGAAAAAGACTGGCCACATGTTGGTAACTGTTGAAGCTAAATGATAGTATAGATAGGTTTACCATACTATTCTCTGTATGTCTATATATATTTGAAAATTTCTATAATAAAAACAAATTTTAAGGAAAAAATTACATTAAAATTTAAGTATCAATTGCTAGAATAAGGAATTCTATAATTTTACTGTAAATACTGTATAAAAATCAATCTTATTTGCCTGTACTTTACTGAGGGACAGCATTCTTCAATAGTAACTGGATACATAGGCTTAGAGTCTGACTAGTAACTAAATTTAGAGGAAAAGTGTAACTGCCATAAAGAAAGGATTCTTCTCGGCTTGTGCTACCACAAATAAGCATACTCTACCACGATGAAAGAAACATAAATTAGCAGATGCAGCTAATCAAAGAATGCAAATCTGTAATAGACAAGGTGGAAGCCATTATGTCATCCTGGGACCAGGCAGAGCTAGAGAACACAGAATGTACCATGGAGTAACTTGGAGTTGCAGAGGTGACTGGCAGCACCCAACAGTAATTATTATTAATTGTAGTGTCAGATGAACTAAACTCCTAGTTATCTTAACTGCATGTTAATGGATAGCACAATAATGTCAGTAAGGAACTGGTGAGGCCTGGAGGAGCAGATGTATAGGCTAAAAGGCAGGAAAACGAGGCAGAAACTCTTTATGATGTTGTCAAGGAGGGCAGGGGCTGGACAGTTAGGAAGGCCCTAATAATTAGCTCAGAGAAACCAGGGAAGAAAATCACCCTAAGTGAAGATACTGCGAGCATGTTGGGATACTCAAAGTACTGGCTTTGCTGTCCATTACTCCAGAGGCTCTTTTCTGTGACTTGAGCAGCAAGAACACTCAAAGCTTGGGCTATGTGCTGGACAATGTCACTGTGAAAGTCTGGATGACCAGACAAGAAGTTTTGCTTGCCAAAGGCAAAAGGACTAAGTGGCATTAAAAGATACTTTGTATCATACTGATAATTTAACTTTGGCAATTTTACAATCTCAATTATTTATAATTGTTCATGTACTGTTCCATTTGCTTGGAAATGGATATAAAGACCAGAACCAACATGCATAATTTCATCACAAGCAGCTGCAGCATTAGCTCTTTGGTGGGCCTACCTCATAGCATTGTGGCCTGGTGAGGATGGGGGCTATACAGGGCTACCGATTTTTGGTGTTGTAGCTGCTATGTCTTTAAAATCGATGCTTTCATTTTGATAGAGACAGAGAGTTTTGAGACAGTATATTCAAAGATGTAGGGATCTTTTCCTCTGGATTTTCATGACTGATATATTAGCATAATCTAGTTATACAATGTGCTTAATTCAAAATTCACTACTTGTAAGAGGTAAAGATAATGGAACTGTGATAACAAAACCCATAGACGATGATGATGATGATGACTTTATCATCTTTCTTGAAGATGGAATAATGCTGTTCAGCACATAGGCAGCTTCCTGGGGCAAAGGGTAGGGCGCTCAATGCTTAAGAGATCATTAAGCCCACTCTGCTCTGGGATCAGTCCAAAGTGACGTGAAAGAACCCTGAGAGCTGTCAGCCCAATTCTGGTTTCACAGAAGAAAGTGACGTCCACAGTGAGGAACTGACTTACTTGACTGAGATCCCCCATTTGCTGATTATGAATTTAAAGCCATATTTCATGATTCCCAAACCAATGCTCTCCTTTCATTATACCAATCTTCTTCTTCTTCTTTTTTTTTTTTTGAGATGGACTCTTGCTCTGTCGCCCAGGCTGGAGTGCAGTGGCGCGATCTCGGCTCACTGCAAGTTCCTTCTCCCGGGTTCACACCATTCTCCCACCTCAGTCTCCTGAGTAGCTGGGACTACAGGCGCCCGCCACCATGCCCGGCTAATTTTTTTGTATTTTGAGTAGAGATAGGGTTTCACTGTGTTAGCCAGGATGGTCTCAATCTCCTGACCTCGTGATCTGCCCATCTTGGCCTCCCAAAGTGCTGGGATACTGCTCTTCTTGCATATGAGAATGATGATACATTACACACACACAAACACACATATACACATACACACACATACCCTCCTCATGGAATAGAATCTAAGCTGCATCTGGTTAGTATCTACCAAATAGGGACCAGCTGACTTGGCCAGAGAAAGCCATCTGACTGGAGGACTTCTGGACAGATGAGTGTGTGTGCTTGTGTGCGTGTGTGTGTGTGTGTGTGCGCGCGCGCGCACCCATGTATGTGTTCTGTTGGAGTCACAGTGCTGAAAACACTTTAGAGCCTTTTCTCTGTTTCTTGGGCAGAAAAACACATAAAGCTTAGGCCACGTGCTGGACAGTGTTAACATTTATGGACTTGACTTTTCTAGAGATACTCTTCATAAAGGCTCAGTTTGTTGGAATCAATGGGTTGTGGCAGTTTGAAGTGCGGTTTAAACTAGGAGACAGAACTTGGGTCTTAGAGTCTGAAATCATGGTTTCCATAACTTAAAGTGTGACACTGGTTGAACAAATGACTTAACTTCTCAGTCTCAGTCTTCTCACCATTAATCTGAGAGAACACTACCTGCCATATCTTTGTCATAAGGTTTTTCTGAGGATAAAATGTGTAAGAAAGTACTTCGTAAGCTGTAAAGTACATATAAATGCATGATATTACTATTTCTGATATTATTATATAAGGAAGTTCATGCAGAATTAATAGCAAGGCATGCTGGCTCTTAGTAAAAGTGTGAAGTAGGCCAAGTGGTCTGTGACCCACTGTTACCTACCCACCTTCCTGCTGCCCTGGGTCCTCCAGCTCCCAAATGGAAGAGCTACACGGAAGGGGATGGAGGAAGCCTTTCTGGACCCAACCCAATGACAGCCCCAGGGTAGGCTGCCTGCCCATCCGGATTACTCTATTCTCACCTGTGAAAGGTTAGATCCTCAACTGTGGCTGCCGTACCTTTCTCTCCTTCACAAGCTGGGTAGGTAACAGGCAACTAGACTAGGACAGAGGAAACAGTGATCTCTGAGCAGCAAGGGATAGTAGGAAAAAAACAGAAGTACACGAGAATACGCTTTGATCTATACAAAGAAAGACAAGAGCAGGAGCAGGGTGGCACCCTGTATTCACATCACTCTGCTGAGATGGGCACAGTGCAGAGAATGCGTAACCATAAGCATTAGACTTTACTGTGACACTCTGAGAAAATGGAACCAAATGGGTTTTGGCTTAGAATTCTTTCTGACAGCTTCAAGTCCATTAAAAATACACTAAATGTCAGTGAAAATTTACCACAGCATGTTGTTTTGCCAAGAGGAAAATTTGTGAAATCAGGATGAACATTTAAAAATTCTCCACAAAATCATTTCACTGACTTATTTTCCATTTATTTCTATGTAGAACACTGTACACTTTGGGAGAAATCACTTATATAAACACACACACACACACACACACACATACACACTGTTCTTTTTCTTTTTTCTTTTTAGTTTTGTATCTTGAGAAAAAGTCAATGTGGTTCTCTACTTTATTCTTAAAAAAATCACAGAACTATTGCCACAACATCAAGAAGTCATCATGTTAGAGTGGCTACTATTTATTTTGAATTTTTTCACCAAATGATGCTTGATCAGGATATTATCCTAACTTTAAAGAGAGAAGTGGATGGAAGAGAAAAAAATTGGGATTTACCACCATGTACTACACCACGCTTGGCATCATATTTTATTTTATTCCATCCTTAGAACAATTCTGCAGATGGAGTATTTCTATATGCATTTTACTGACAAGGCTCAGACAAATCAGGTAATTCTGCTAGGACCACAGGCTGACAGGGACAGAAATGGGATTTTAATTCAGAAGATGCTTTCCCCACTAGTCAGTGGTGAAAAAGAAGCAAACAAAGAAATTATCTGGATTCTTAAAAAGTCTGTTATTTGCTGGAGGTGAGAGAAGAGGAGTGACTGGGAGAGCAGATGAATCAAGATTAGCTACAGGTTGATAACTGGAAGCTGGGTGATGGATTTCCTCGTACAATTCTGCTGCTTTTGTAGGTTTGAAAATTTCCAAAATCAAAGGTCAAACAAAAGAGGCAATGTCAATGGATATTGATAACATAGAAAATATTACATATAAACAATCTTTTGTTGTTTATTGAAAATGATAAAGTTTTACGAAAAGGAGAAAAAAACCTAATCTTCAATTCCTAGAGATGTTTGTCAAAAAGTAACTGGGCTGCCCCAGTTAGTTTTGTATGTATGTATGTATTTGTATGTATGCATGTATTTGTATGTATGTATGTATGTATGTATGTATTTGTATGTATGACATGCAGCTTGACCTCTGCTTCTCAGAGTAGAAAACATTTCACCACCTAATATGTACCTTGGACAAGCGGCTGCTTCAGGGATTCTTTTTTTTTTTTTTTGCGATGGAGTCTTGCTCTTGTCACCTAGGCTGGAGTGCAGCAATGTGATCTCAGCCCACTGCAACCTCCACCTCCCGGGTTCAAGCGATTCCCCTACCTCAGCCTCCTAAGTAGCTGGGATTACAGGAATTCTAATTCTACTTGTACCATTTCTTCCAACTACATTGAAGATTTATATGGAGGGATTTTGGAAATGCTACTCATGTTTTTTTTTTAACCGTTTGTAAGGTTCTCTAACATTATCAAGAACCACAAGACTATGAATCTCACAGATGGAAGAAAGAATATTTTACTACAGAAAGAGTATTGCTTTGCTTAACTTAAAATTAAGACGGCTAACTTTAAGATGGCGATAAAAGCTTTTATAGAAACAATGACAAATATGTATAATTACCTCCACTCCTGTGGGCCATTGTTAGGGCTTCCAAAGAAGTTGCTGGAGTTATTTCGAGCTGGCAGACCATGACTTTGGCTCTACTAATGACATTGGCTGCTGCCCTCAGGTCCTCTGTATTCAAAAGTAAATTTGCTCCAGCCACTATGACAATGATATTCTGGCCTATAAAGAAATTCCACCTATTTATATTAAAACTAAACAAAGCCAAGCAATGATATTCTGCAGTGTTATGAATACAATCACCCTTGTAAAGTCATTATACAAAATGTGTTGTAAGTATTAATTTTAACATTTCTAGGTTATTCAGCTTGAATTTTGAGTTCCAAATGTATGTTTTGTAATATCTCTGTAAGATTCACATTATTCTGATCACCTTAAGCAAAATCTTAAAAAGATTTTCCCAATATTCTTATATATAAAGAATATTAGTTGAGAAATGACATATAACATACTTTAAACATTTCTTCTATAGAAAATAGCTGGTATATGTATGTGGTAAAGGTTCTGAATCCTAAATGACAGATGCTATAGAGACGAATATAAATAGGAATAAACTCGTATGACACTGTAGTATGCAAGCAGTTCATGTGTACCCTATGGTATTCTAAAAAGTGATGCTGTCAATCAAAACACATTTAAAATATCTAACAGATAGAAAATTGTATCAGATATAGAAGAGAGAGGGATACCTGGCTTATACTATAATGGATCAAACAGAAACAGAACTAAGGATTCTGATATATTCTTATTACTTGGACCTGCTGTCTTTAATCCCACCTGAATGAGGGAGGGGTGGTGGTGCATTTCATCTGTAAGGTGAACCCTTAAGAGCTGTGCTGTCCAATATGGTAGTCATGAGCACAAGCCCCACACAGCCATTGAACATTTGAAATGTGGCTAGTCCTGGCTGGGCACAGTGGCTCATATCTATAATTTCTAGCACTTTGGGAGGCCAAGGTGGGCAGATCACTTGAGGTCAGGAGTTCAAGACCAGCCTGGTCAAATGGTGAAAACCCATCTCTACTAAAATTACAAAAATTAGCTGGGCGTGGTGGTATGTGCCTGCAGTCTCAGCTACTCGGGAGCCTGACGTGTGAGAATCGCTTGAACCTGGGAGGCAGAGGTAGCAGTGACCTGAGGTCACGTCACTGCATTTCAGCCTGGGCAAGAGTGAGTGAGACTCTGTCTCAAAAAAAAAAAAAAAAAAAGAAAAAAGAAATGTGGCTAGTCCACTCAGGTGTGCTTCAAGTAAAATACAAGTGGATTTCAAAGATAGTACAAAGGAAATAAGGTAAAATATCCATTCATTCTTACCATTTTAAAAATTAAAAAAAAAAAAAGATAAATTTTTGGGTCTCGCTCTGTTGCCCAGGCTGGAGTGCAGTCATGCGATCTCGGCTCACTGCAGCCTCCACCTCCTGGGTTCTTCAATCAACTCTCCCACCTAAGCCTCCTAAGTAGCTGGTATTGCAGGGGTGTGCCACCACGCCTGGCTAATTTTTTTTTTTGCATTTTTAGTAGAGACGGGGTTTCACTATGTTGGCCAGGTTAGTCTCGAACTCCTGACCTCATGTGATCCACCTGCCTTGGCCTCCCAAAGTGCTGTGATTACAGGCATGAGCCACTGCGCCCAGCCAAGATAAATTTCTGATTACACACTGTAATGATAATATTTTGGACATATTGGGTTAAATATATTGCCTAAGTTAAATTTACCTGTTCCTTTTTACTTTTTAAAATGTGGCTACTAGATAATTTAAAATTCCACATGTGGCTTGCATTTTATTTTTATTGGACAACACTGATCTGGAGGAATGAGTTGTAGCAGGCATTTTCTGTGCTCCAGGCTGCTCGTGCTGATCTTGTATAGACATGACCTAAAATCACCTCTCAACACAGAACAAATTCTATCCTATCATCTTACCACAGATGTGTTTGTTGGCCACGAGGAAGGCTTAATAAAGTGGGGATGGTTCAGCATAAACCTAACCTCAGTCCTGGAAAAATTCAAAGTATCCACTTGCTGAAAGACAGCATCTCTCCTTCATTTTCTTCAGTGACCTCAATTTCTCTGTTGGAGTCAACTGCTACTTCCATGTTGCTGTCTCCCAGATCCAAATTTTTGGCCTGGCCTTAGCTGCTGAGCAACAAGCCCAAGACTATAGCTGTCTGATGGACAATGCCATATGGCTAGCTTGTTCATGCCTCAAATTTAACTTGTCAAAACTAAACTTGCAAACTCACTCCTTCGTTTAAGGGAGCTGATTGTCCCATCTCTGTGTATTTGTCTGAATTCTTCTATTACCACCTATACTCTTGAGGGCATTACTGTACACTGTAAACCAGGCAAGGTCTACCAAATAGGCACTTGACACACACTATTACATTATATCTTTGCATGGAAAATGCAGATTTTGTTCATAAATAAGAAAGAGAACTTGAGGATATTCCTAGAACAACAACAACAACAAAAGAGGGTTAAGACAAGGAATGAGCTGCTGTTGGCAGGAATAATTACTTAAAAGGTAGCTTAAATGAACACAGACTTTCTATAGTTAGAATGAAAACTTTTATCTACTACCTTTAGGTGAAACATATCATTATTATTGCAACTTGGAATCACTAGAGTTAAAAATACTGTATTTTCTGTGAGAAATGATCTTGCAAAGCTGCATTATAAATAAAAGACACGTTGTGACAAATCCTAATTTAATAAAATGCACACTGTCCACAACACATGAGGCTCTGTCCTAGGTGCCCCACAAAATGCTGGGTCCTTCTGAATATTGATTCTGATTTTAAAACATCTTATGTAGGTGTTTTTATAATTAAAACAGTTGGCAGAAATTATAAAAACCTGACTTGAAGGTTGTTACTATTTTTTTTTTTTTTTTTTGAGACAGAGTCTTGCTCTGTCGCCCAGGCTGGAGTGTAGTCACCCGATCTGGGCTCACTGCAACCTCCACCTCGTGAGTTCAAGCGATTCTCCAGCCTCAGTCTCCTGAGTAGCTGAGATTACAGGCATGTGCCACCAGGCCCGGCTAATTGTTTTTGCATTTTTAGTAGAAACGGGGTTTCACCATGTTGGTCAGGCTGGTCTTGAACTCCTGACCTCAAATGATCCACCCGCCTTGGCCTCCCAAAGTGCTGAGATTATAGGTGTGAGCCACCACGCTCAGCCACTGTTTTAATTAATTAATTAATTCATTCACTCATTCATTTATCTATTTAGAGTCAGGGTCTCACTCTGTCATGCAGGCTGAACTGCAGTGGTGGGACTGTGGCTCACTGCAGCCTTGAACTCCTGGCCTCAAGTGATCCTCCCACTTTAGCCTCTCAAAGCATTGGCATTACAGGTGTGAGCCACTGTGCCAGGCCCAATTACTATTTTAAAAGATACATGTATCAGCTATGGCAAAGCCTTGTGGCAGACTTAGTTGTATATATAGACTTTTGCGATTTGATTGCTGTTGAAAGAACAGACGAAATTGAACACTAACGATAAGTTGGATGTAATTAGTTGCTGCCATTTGCTCAGAACGTATTCTATAAATATGACTCATCAAACTTTTCTTTGCACCTATTTACATTTATTTACCTAGTGTAACTGAAATGACAGATGAATGCTTGACTGCTTTTAGAGACAAATGTCAATTATAAGTTCACATGAAGGGTAATGGGGACATTACAGCATATACATATTATTTTGAGGCAACTTCATATATACTGGAGAGACAATTTTGAAAATCGTCTGAAAACTGATCTGAACAAACAACGTGAGAAGTATAAATAAAGGGAAACACATTTACATTTGGATTGGAAAAACTATGTTTTAGGCCTTGAGTGGTGGCTGTAGTAAGAGGTCCATAGGATTATGGGTCAAAATTGATGATGCTTCTGATCTAACTCTGGAAATACACTGTCTTACGAAATGACACTCCAATATGCAAAACACTTACCTTCATTATTGACAATTATAGAAGCAGTTCCTGTAGCAGCATCTTTAGTCTGATATGTAAATTCTGAAAGAAAAAAGAAAATTACAATCACATGTATACAGACTGTCATGTATAATTTATTTTAACAATTTCAATACAACACTAATCCTCGGAAAAACTTTTTAACCTTTAACCATCTGGAATGATAAAAAAAATAAGTAATTAGTGCTAATTTATACCCATCATCTATACAACAAGAAAAATAGACAGTTTTATATTTAGTTGCACCTTTTCTCTACATTAGTAACAACCCACCAAACTGCTCCTACTTTCAAGTCCCCCCAATTATTCATAATTGTATACATATGCATTTTTCTAGACCAACACACTTATGTTCTTCCTTGAAAGGAATGTCAGAGTTGAGATAAAAAATAAAGGTCAAACCTATAAAATGAACTTGTTTGATTATTTTCATTCTCATAAGCTTGTTATTTCACCAAGAATCAAGGTCTAGCATATAAACAGAAATGTTGACCAGGCAGTCTTTGGTAGCAGCAAAGAGCCCTGAACTGGAGTCAGAAGATTTTATTCTAGTCCTGGCTCTGGCTCCAACCAACTGTGTGCTCTTGGAAAAATCACAGAACATCTCTGGCCTTTGGTTTTCTCTTCTGTGAAATAATGGTTTCAGTCTCTATGGCTTCTAATGAGTGTTGCCAGCTGTAACGTTCTTAAAACACCTTTTGTGAATGCAGCACATTTTTCTCCTTGTCATTTGTCACATATCCATGAGATGAAGGTATGTAATCTCTTATCATTTTATTCCCATCTGGAGGAATGTACATGGAAGAATAAACCAAAGGACATTTAAGCAAGAATGGACAAAGCTGTGCATAAAAATTCTCTGGCCACCAGGGGAAGGTCTAATAATTCTCCTCTAGATTCAATTTTTCTCATAACAAAATCATGGAAAAAAGCTATGAACAGTAACTGTAAAAAAGATGGGAATTTTACCTGTAGAAATATCATTCTGTTTTAAGTTTTCTATATAATCATTGCCAAAAGAATCTTTGCCAACCTGTACCAAAGAAATAATGAATATTAGATCTTTTATAGTTAGTAAAATGCTACAATGTAGTTTTTAGAATACTTAGCATTTTAAAAGGGCATATCTGCATAGTACTTTACAAACATTAGCTAATTAATCTTCTTAATATAAGATGCTAGACTTGATTGCAGCCCAAAGAATTGTTATATAATAATGTTTCACTTATATCCTACTTAAAATGTGAAGTATTTAATGAACGCCACTCATTAAGTCATTCTCATTTTGAGCTGTTCATGTGATAATTCCCACTGAGATGGAGTTGTCTACCATCATCAATCCTCAATATTTATGAACAATCTCAGCTATTTGTACTTCATGGTAAATATGGGCATCTTTGTCATGACTTACCTGATGTTCCAGAATCTTTTTATCTTTTCCCTTGACACTGACATGTGGAGGCAAAGAAAAGGAAATTTTAAAGGCCCTAGCTAACTTGAGTAACTTGGTGTAATGGAATTCTGTTTATGCATCCTAGCATCTATTCTGTTAAAGGTATTTCAGTTTTTCCTTTGGACACCCATTTCTGTCCCATTCTATAGACAACAAAATTAAGTTGGCCAAGGGACCCAGGCCTGATTAAAAAGCGTGTTCCTTGTAGTCCCAGCTACTCGGGAGGCTGAAGCAGGAGAACTGCTTGAACCTGGAGGTGGAGGTTGCAGTGAGCTGAGGTCACGCCACTGCACTATAGCCTGGATGACAGAGTGAGACTCTGTCTCAAAAAAAAAAAAAAAAAAAAAGTTCCACCACCCTGGTCACAGTGATGGGTTCATGAATGGGCATGTGACCTAAACCAGTCCAAAAAGACTCAATCCTGGGACTTTTATTGAAACTACCAGGGAAGACAAGTTTTCTTCCCAGTAAGATTGCTGGCTATAAGAGAATGTAAGCTTGTAGTCACTGGGGCTCACCATATAGAGACAGCTAGAAAGAAAACAGAAACGTAACAGAAAGCAGGAGTGACAGACACAAACAGACACAGACTCCTAACAGCCTAATGGACCCCTAAGTCATCTGAAGCCAGCTCTACCACAGGGCTTTTCAGTTACACCAGGCAATACATTCTTCTTAAAAAATTTATTTATTTTTATTTGTTTGCTTAAGCTATTTCGAATTGAGTGTCTATTGTCTGTTACTAACAAAGTCCTGATTAGCTTCAGGCTGGGCGCAGTGGCTCACGCCTGTAATCCCAACACTTTGGGTGGTCAAGGCAGACAGATCACCTGAGGTCAGGAGTTCGAGGCCAGCCTGGTCAACATGGTAAAACCCCATCTCTACTAAAAAATACAAAAATCAGCTGGGTGTGGTGGTGCATGCCTGTAGTCCCAGCTACTTGGGAGGCTGAGGTAGAAGTGCTTAAAGCCAGGAGGCGGAGGTTGCAGTGAGCTGAGATTGCGCCATTGCACTCCAGCCTGGGCGACAGAGTGAGACTCCGCCTCAAAAATAAATAAATAAATAAATAAATAAAAAAGGAAAAGAAAAAGCTAGTTAGCCCAGCGCCTAGTGTCACCCCTGAACCACTGAACTATAATTTAAGTGGCTGTGTTTGTGCCTGGGTCCTGTGACCACATTCTTGCTTTGTGGTCCACTTTGGTAACTGGATCTCTCCCCGTTTCTGTCAGCACGAGTGTGTATCCTCTTCATCTGCTTAGCCCTCTAGCTCTTTCAGAACAGGTACTCTTCTCTGCCTGGCCAGCTATTTGCAGGGGCCAGAACTTTAGGTCTGTGGCTCAAAGCCAGAAAACTATGATTGCAAGGCCTTTGATACCAACTGCTGGCATCTTACCGACATCTCCCTACTGTCCGTTTCTGCAATCACTGTGCTGGTCAGGACACCCCTGTTATCTTCTCCCATACCTCTCTAATGCTAACCGTTTGTCTGACTGCTACCTTGGCTGGACCTTGGCTTGAACTCTACGGTTGAATCTACAGCAGAGGCTGTAAATTGGTGGGTTGAAAGTTGAATCTGACTCCTAGATATGTTTCGTTTGTCCTACTACTGTTTTCTAAAAAGCAGCCTTTTTTTTTTTTTTTTTTTTTTTGGGACGGAGTCTCGCTCTGCCGCCCAGGCTGGAGCGCAGTGGCCGGATCTCTGCTCACTGCAAGCTCCGCCTCCCGGGTTCACGCCATTCTCCTGCCTCAGCCTCCCGAGTAGCTGGGACTACAGGCGCCCGCCACCTCGCCCAGCTAGTTTTTTGTACTTTTTTAGTAGAGACGGGGTTTCACCGTGTTAGCCAGGATAGTCTCCATGCAGACTTTATTTTTTATTCATTTTATTTTATTTTTGAGACGCAGACTCTCTCTGTCGCCCAGGCTGGAGTGCAGTGGCACAATCTCAGCTCACTGCCAGCTCCACCTCCCGGGTTCACGCCATTCTCTTGCCTCAGCCTCCCAGTAGCCGGGACTACAGGCGCCTGCCACCACACCCGGCTAATTTTTTGTATTTTTTAGTAGGGACGGGGTTTCACCATGTTAGCCAGGATGGTCTCGATTTGACCTTGTGATCCGCTCGCCTCGGCCTCCCAAAGTGCTGGGATTACACGTGTGAGCCACTGCGCCCGGCCAAAATAGACTTTATTTTAAAAACTAGTTTTAAGTTCTCAGCATAAGTGAGTAGACAGTACAGAGTTCCCATATACTTTGTCTCTTCCTACAACTAGTATCCCCCACTATTAACATCCTGCAACTAAGTGTACATTTGTTACAACTGATAAACCTACATGACATATCATTATCACTCAAACTCCATAGTCTACATTAGGGTTCACTCTTGGTGTTGAATATTCTATAGGCTTTGACAAATATAAAATGTCATATATCCACCGTTATAGTACTATACACAATCGTTTCACTACCCTAAAAATCCTCCGTGTTCTGTGTATTCATCCCTCTCTCCCCACGAGCCTCTGGCAAACACTCATCTTTTCATTGTCTCCATATGGTTTTGCCTTTTCCAGAATATCATACAGTTGTAATTACACAGTATGTAGCCTTTTCAGACTGACTTCTTTTACTTAGTAATATGCAACTAAAGTTCCTCTGTGTCTTTTTGTGCCTTGATAGCTAATTTCTTTTTCGAGCTGAATAATATTCCAGCATCTGGATGTACCAGAGTTTAAATATCCATTTGTCTACTGAAGGATGTCTTCAAAGTTTGGGAAATTATGAATAAAGCTGCTATAAATATCTGTGTGCAGGTTTTGCTATGAATGCCCTGTTATTTTTGTTTTAATTTTAATTTTGTTTTTAATTTTAATCAGTTCTCAATACTTAAATATTAGAAGACTTCACAAAAACAGACAGATGTCCAGGAGGTTCTGAACATTCAGAGGTTCTGGTAACGCCGCGTCCACATTCCTGCAAGGCAAACCGTCTGGAACTGAGAGGTAAGTGCCTTCAAGTGGGCATAGACTCTTGACTTCATCACAGTCCCTATCTAGCCTACTGCAATTTCTGTGACCTGCTTGGTTCCTGTAGGCCTTTCGGCTTGCTACCTCTGAACTATACTTCTGAACTGAACTTCTATTTTTCTGTCCTGCCAGTGAGCACTACTTCAATGGACTATGTCTCAATCCAGGCTTCAGTCACTCCTGGTGTGTTCCATTCTTCCACAGAAAATTGTTCCTTTCTGGATATATCAATAGAAAGAAACCTGTCTGCTTCCTTACCATCATTTCTGAGAACTTAGAAGTCCTTTGCCCTCTCCTCCACCAAATCAAACCTCACCTGTTTTTCAGGTATCAATTTAAGGTCTACCTTCCCTACTCTGGCCCTTGTTAATCCTCTCATCTCCAGACCTCCTATGACATTCCTAATCAAGCCCATAGTTCAATATCATCTTATATTGTTGGCAATTTCATATTTGTTAGTCTAGCCTTCTTAAAAGCTTACTGGAGACTCTTTAGGATGTGATCACATCAGTTGCCCTTCTGTTCATTTCCCTTGGACCCATCTTGTAGTCATGTTCCATTCTTTTTTTTTTTTTTTTGAGATGGAGTTTCGCTCTTGTTGCCCAAGCTGGAGTGCAATGGTGCAATCGTGGCTCACTGCAACCTCTGCCTCTTGGGTTCAAGTGGTTCTCCTGCCTCAGCCTCCTGAATAGCTGGGATTACAGGTGTGCACCATCATACCTGGCTAATTTTTGTATTTTTAGTAGAAATGAGGTTTCACCATGTTAGCCAGGGTGGTCTTGAACTCCTAACCTCAGGTGATCTTCCTGTCTCAGCCTCCTAAAGTGCTGGGATTACACGCATTAGCCACCACGCCCGGCTGTCATGTTCCATTCTTGAAGGAACATGACTACAAGCACCCAAACTATTCTAGAATGGTTCCATACAAGGTTTTGTTTTCAACAGCTTCCTTGAAGGCACTCTCACACTCTTTTGCCTATAGCAGTGAAATACTTTTGGGCAGAAAGATTCTTGGAAACCCACATAGTCTGAAATAGCCTGTCTGTGTGAGCTTGTTCCACATGAAGGAAGCCAGGTCAAGAGCAACTATGGACAAGCGCTTGCACATAAGCCAAAAGGGAACGCTCAGAACTCAACATGCTCTTTGGAAATCCCAGGTTCAGTTCTGTCCTGAATATTGTAGAGTAGTGCCATCCGACAGAACTTTCTGCAGTGATGAAATGTTCTATATCTGTGCTGTTCAATACAGAAAATGTTTTCTATTTGTTCTGCCCAATACAGACACTCAAAATACAGACTGTGTGACTAAGGAATTCAATTTTTAACTTTGATTACATTTAAATCTAAATATCCACAAGTGGCTAGTGGCTTCTATATTTGACAATGCAGCAAGGGTAATGGAAAGCAAAAGGGCTGGGTATATGACGAACAAGAGCATTTCTTCAGCTAAGGGTGTTGAGATGCTTCTTTCACTCTTATCACTGGGAGGGGTCCTTCTGCACTGAAGCAGAGCTTTGGCAGGGCTTCCAGAGTCCAGAACTATGACCTGAAGCTAAGGAGGGCAACTTCAGTCAGCACCATAACTTCTATTTTGCAAAATGATTGAGGAATGGTTGTTTAGGCTGCTTGGAATCCTCAAATGGCAGAAACCATCTAGTAATTCTACTCTTCAACATACACTTGGGGTGAATAAAACATAGGAGATCAAAATATCGTATCCAAGGCCACATGAAATTGAATATTCTGCTCGAGAAGTTATCACATATATTAAAACAGGTTACCAATTTCAAAGCATTAGAATACAGAAAATAGGTTTAACACTAAAACTAAGATGAATATAATTTAATCCTTGCAACTGAAGACATTTTGTGACTTTTCAGTGCCTGAGGGTTATAATGAACAGCTGGTTGAGGAGACTAAGTTGCATTTGTTGTCATACAAAACCCAGCTGTTACTTTTTTGAATAAATCCTTCAAATTAACTTATATATTGTCATTTGTGGCCTTACAACAAAATACATAAGAAGAATCTATAAAATCTCAGTTATTTAAGCTTGCTGGTTGTTTAAATCCTAGATAAAGGGGTGTTTACCTTGATAATGGCGTTTAGGCCAGGCATGGTGGCTTATGCTGCAATCCTAGCATTTTGGGAGGCTGAGGTGGTAGGACTGCTTGAGGACAGGAGTTCGAGACCAGCCTCAGCAACACAGCAAGACCCCATCTCTACAAAAAATTAAAAAATTAGCTGGGTGTGGTGCTGCATGCCTATAGTCTCAGCTACTCTGGAGGCTGAGGTGGGAGGATTGCTTGAGCCCAGGAGTTTGAGGCTGCAGTGAGTTGTGACTACACCATAATACTACAGCCTAGGTAACCTGTCTCTGAAAAAAAAAAAAAAGGCCTTTGGGCATGGTGATGCACACCTGTAATCCCAGCACTTTGGGAGGCCAAGGCAGGCTGACTGCTTGAGCTCAGGAGTTTGAGACCAGCCTGGGCAACACGGTGAAACCTTGTCTCTACAAAAAAATACAAAAATTAGCTGGGTATGGTGGCATGTGCCTGTAGTCACAGCTACTTGGGAGGCTGAGGTGGGAGGATCACCTGAGCCCGGGGAGGTTGAGGCTGCAGTGAGCCCAGATTGCACCACTGCACTCTAGCTTGGGCAACAGAGTGAGATCCTGTCTCAGAAAAAAATGAAGACCTTTAACACACAAAGTTAATGCTACAATCACCATTATTAGGCCTGATTATATGAGAGTGGTGATAGGTTTGAGATAATCCAGTTATTTTCTCTCATTTCTACCATTTCTTCTTATATAAGGTGTATACTATTTGCTTGGTTATAGGATCATTTGTTTGAACATATGGCTGAGCATTCCAATCAACAGAGCCAACTACTTTTAGCTAGCTGTCTTTCAACAGAGTTCAGGAAAGGACAGATTTCTCCTCATTACATATTACCTGGAAAGACCTGGTGACTAATTTTTGATCTCTGAAAATGAAAATCTCAATGCATGATCAGATGATTCTCCCACAGTAATCTAGCACAGAAGGTACTTTTTGGTTAAGGTGATGGATACTCTAATGCACTGCTTTTCAAGCTATCCATGGAGAAACATTGGCCTTGTTTTCCTTTTCTTGCTTTCAACCCATTGTGGACTATTTTATAAAATACAATAACAAGGAGATGAAAACAAAAAAGAGTCATACAAACTACAAGGCCTAATTTATTATTACTATTATATTCAACAGCTATGAAGTTATTCTGTCAAATTGCTATAAATGATCCTAACTGCTTACTCTCCATTCCTGTACTGTTTGGACCAGTGACAATCTACATGCAGCCTGGCACCAGTCTGAGGACTGGACTTTGAACGCCGCCTTAATACACCGAGTTAGGAGGCCAGCAGGTCTTACTTTCCGGTTGGACCCTGCTGGTGGAAGCAGGATCTGGTCAAAACATGGTGCAATGAAGAAGCTGGCTGAAACGGAGGAAAGTGACCTCTAGTTGCTCTCACTGCTCATTAGCACAAGACGCTCCTACTGGACCCAGGATAGTTTACAAATGCCATGGCAATGGCCCGGAAGTTACCTTATATAGTTCTGAAAATTCCCCACCCTTTTTCCAAAAAGTTCTGCATAACCCACCTCTTAATTAGCATATAATTTAAAGTACATGTAAATATAGTTGCTAACCGTCCATACACTACCCTCTGGGCACCCAGCCTATGGGTTAGCCGTGCAGCACTGGTTCAGTCAAAGTGGCTTTTTCTTATCCTTGGCTCACTCTTAAATTCTTGCCTGGGCAAAGCCAAGAACCCTCCCTGGCTAAGCCCACCAGGGCAGCCTGCATCAGTATCGCCTCTGTCACAAAACTTCATGCTTGATGGTTCTGAAGGGAGAACAGATAGCTACCTGTATTAGAGAGTTTGACAGTCTCATATTTGAAGGAAGTAAGACAGGGTAATTTTTTGAAGGTGTTTCCAGTTTGCTGATTCCTGACCTGGGTCATTTGGGTTCATACCTGCTCATGGTTTCTGTGCTCATATTGGGCCACTGCATCTTGAGTTCCTTACTTGACCATGGTCCTCTCCTGAACTGCCAATTTTTGATGTTTAGGAATAACTTCCTCCTCTTAACATTTGGCTTCGATGGAATGGAGCAGGAAACACTTAACTCAGGTGAAGTCTCAAGAAAGACGTCCTAATAGGCTCTTTGTCCTGGGAGGACGACTTTCATATTATACAATATCTGGGGGGATTTTAAATCTGAAAATACCATCTCCATTTATCACTGGACTGTAGCTTTGGTCCATGACTCAGTTAAAAACTGACTAAATAACTTTTAAGTACTTCAAATGTTTCATTATACGTGTATCACTGTATAAATATTGAGGTAACTCTTTTAATATTCTTTGTCACAATATCTTAACAAATATTTCTCCCTAGCTCAATATAAGAAGTTTGTTTGGGCCATCAGTCTTACTTTGTAAGAGCTTGAAGTTTAGTTTGTTATAGGTGGTAACAGGTAAATCAATCTTGCTGAGAAAGCCATAGAAAATTTTTACCTGTTTTTCTTTTGCTCCATCTGTTCATTTTTATCTTGATAAATTTCATAGTTTTGGTTTCTACTTAGAACTTGTCATCTTTAAAAAACTGCTATAGGCCGGGCGCGGTGGCTCAAGCCTGTAATCCCAGCACTTTGGGAGGCCAAGACGGGCGGATCACGAGGTCAGGAGATCGAGACCATCCTGGCTAACACGGTGAAACCCCGTCTCTACTAAAAAATACAAAACAATAGCCGGGCGAGGTGGTGGGTGCCTGTAGTCCCAGCTACTCGGGAGGCTGAGGCAGGAGAATGGCGTAAACCCGGGAGGCGGAGCTTGCAGTGAGCTGAGATCCGGCCACTGCACTCCAGCCCGGGCGGCAGAGCGAGACTCCGTCTCAAACAAACAAACAAACAAAAAACCTGCTATAAAGCAAGTTTGACTAATTTGCTTAATAAAAATGTATTTCACAATGGATAAAATATGATTAATGGACAGAAATAACTTCTATTATAAAAATATATTATTTTCTTTTTAAGAAGTCTAAGAATATTGTGCAATTTGCTTAAGCTTTTAAATAATTCCATGTCTAAAGGTCCCAGGTTATCTAACCAAAGTTACCCTGGATAGGTTTTAGCTACAGTCATGTTTTTTGATCCTTTGCTATGCAGACACACAGGCTAAAATCCACTGCGGTGCTAAACATTAGATGACTAAATCAGGGGCATGGTAGATATATAGAACTTTCAACATTGTACAGATGCTAACATAAACCGTCATACGCAAATAGTACTTTTGCTTTAATCAACCTCCTAACTGGAACATTTCCCAAAATACAGCCCCCTGCTTCTATTCCTCTCCCATCCACTCATATGGTTTTAGGATTCATTTCCCAAGTTCAGTTCCATAATTCAAATATTTCTCTTTGTCATTTCTTTCTTTACCTCAAATTCAACAGACCTAAAATAAAACCAATTTCATAATCTTAGGCTTGGAAGAGATCCCAGGGGACATCCAATCTTGACTTTAATGGCTACATAAATAGCTTCTATAAAGCTTCCAAGACGGAGGGGTTCTCTAATCTCTCCTTTAACGTCTCCAGCTCTAGGAACTCCCCTCTTTCAGGAAGCCATTTTGGGTACATAGCTTCCAACGCCAATTCTACGTCCAGGTTTTCCTACACAGGAAATTGTATCATCCTCTTTCCAGTTCCCAGGTCCTCTTAATTAAGTCAGCACCATCTGATCACTCTCCAAACCTTCCACAGCTAATCAGGTACGAGATGGGTCAGGCCTAAGTTTTTAATCAGCCCCCTCTCACAGCCCCATAATTCCTGGGACATAATTAGTTGCTGATTAATTACAATGATATTTTAAATCTATCAAGAGCTCAATCTTAGCGAAAGAGGGTTTCTTACTTTGAATCTTATGCTTCACGTGATGTTTTTGACCCAATAGCCATGTGAAAATTATGTTAATCATAGGTTAGACATAAAATTACAGTTCACTAGTAGATGAAGTGATAATTGTATAGTTTAAACATCATTTAAAACTCCTGTGGAGAGAAAAGTGCTGACTGCAATGAAAAATGACATTTTGAGAATTTTGGTAAAATCTATATAGTTCACAGGAGAAAGCTCATTCTTTTAAGTTCCTTGTATTTTTCTTGCCCTTTAATAATGTACAGACCCAGCCTGGCTTTCCCTAAAAATCAAACAAACACAGTTATCTACCTTTCCTGTTATACTAATACTATAATGCTAGCACCTTAAAATTTCATGAAAAATGAAAAATGTAAACTTTTGGCAGCCCATTTAATTTATTTTCAAATTATTTCAGTAGCATGGATAAAAACAGGAATACTGGATGTTACAATATCATATCTCTACATACATGAAAACAAAACAATGCCAAAAGATCAGTTATGTGCAGTTCATTAAGGCCAAGATTCTTTTCAGATCTAAGATACAGCATTAGAAGAAAATGACTTAGAGATGAGTAAATCACCAGTTATTATTACACGAAGTTTCCAAAAGCTGTGTTGCTGCAGTGAAACCTGCTAAAAACAGGATGACTCATGCTGTTGTTTAGAAGCTGGATGACAGAAACCCACTGGAGTAGGCTAATTTCCCTCACTTCTCACACCCCAGTTAGAAACTCATTACATTCAGGGAATGCAGCATTAAGTTATTTGAGAACTGCTACTTCCCAGAGGATGTAATGAGGCAGACATTAATATAAAGGACAAGGGAGACTACTCTCTCTCATTTAGATCTTTAAAAACAATAAACTTCCATAAGAACTGAAAGCAGGTACTCAAGTAGACGTATATGCATGTTGGTAGCAATGCTATTCATAAGAGTCAAAATGTGGAAACAGCCCAAGCATCCATCAATCCATTTATTGATGAACAAAAAAATTGTGGTATATCCATACAACGGAATATTATTCAATCATAAAAAGGAAGGAAATACTGATATATGCTACAATGTTGTACCCCAAAACCAGTATGCTAAGTGAAAGAAGCCAGGTACAAAATGTCACATAATATATATTCCATTTATATGAAATGTCCAGAACAGATAAATCCATAGAGATAGAATGAAGACTGGTGGTTCCCAGGGCCTTAAATGGAAGACAGAATAAGAAGGAACTGCTTAAGGGGTAAGGGATTTTGTTTTGGAATGATAGTAAAGTTCTGTAACAAGACAGAAGTGGTGGTTGAATGTATTAAATGCCACTCTACGTTTTATAAGCCGCTGAATGGTTCACTTTAAAATGGTTGAAAAAAATAAAAACAATGAACTCCAGTCTTAAAACCAGATTCTTACCTCTAGAATCCTCTCCACTATACTTTATACTTACCTTGCACACCATGGATGTCGTTGCTCCAAGTCGAGCAGCTTGGACACACTGGTTGGCACCTTTCCCTCCAAAGCCAATAAAAAACTTATGTCCGTGGATGGTTTCTCCAGTTTTTGGCAAACGAGAAGTAAGACTATTGTAATTTAAAAAGAGAAGAAAAAAGGCATATTGGTAACTGTAATCAATTTAAGTTCTTTAGAAGAGAGGGAAGGCTATATGGTAGAGCTCTAAATAGTCTTAACACTTAGAATTACGAGCAGAAGCAAGGAAGATTGTCTCTTCCTTTAGGATGACATTTAGTAGTTTGCATCATTATCAAGAATGAGTCTCTTTGACAGAATTCCTCTCTGTCTCCTAGAGCCCACTACTGTGGCTAGTGTACTGCATCAGGGTTATTCATGAATACCTTTCCTTCATATTCCCTTTCCTAATGCCAGCACAGAACTTTATTCACAGTGGGATTTAATAAACGGGATGAAATTAATGTATATTTCTATATGGATTTATCTGGTTACTTTAACAAGAAGCAGGAAGTGTATCAGGATTCTGATAATCAAGTACAGGACCTAAGGAGAGAGGGAAGTTACAATTCCAGGTACTAAAGAATCTTTTTTGTTTACTAAGGGGTAGAGTAAGAGTGGGGTGTTCAGACAGCAGGATCAGGTTTTAGTCTTAGGCCATACTGCATACCACATCATTTCATGCGCTCACTCAAAAAGAGCATCTGTTTTAAAAAAGGAACCCTAAAGAGCTAAGTTATTTTTAAATTTTTATTATGGAAGGTTTCAAACCTATAAAAGTAGAGAAAGCAGCATATTGACTTCCCTTGCCCTCATTCACCTATCATCCAGATTTAATAATTTAATAATTATCATCTCATAGCCAATCTTGTTTGAGTCAATACCTTCATCAGTTTCTCCAAGAGGTAAGAATTTTTACCATAATGCTATTATTGCCTAATACTGATAGTATTAAGTGAGGCAAAAATAATAAAAGGTTTGATCCAGGGTATGATTTTTATATTTCATATTAAAGATGGAAGGTATGAAGAAATAAAATATTTGAAGGATGGAAGGAAATGATTGACTTTAAAATGAAAGAGGCGTTCTGGGGAGTTCTAGGGCACGTGAAGAAGATGGGCGCAGGTGGCACAAACATTGGCTAGTTGGCCACAAAGAAGTGGACCAAGGGCCAGAGGGAGAGATAAAAAGAGGGTAGGTGTGACCATAAAAGGTTAATTAGCTTTAGATAGGGAAGAAAGGTAAAGAAGTAAGTTCACAATAGTAAGGCCACTGAGAACCTATGCTGCTTTTACAGGTTAGAAATCTATATTAATTTCCCACATAGATTGTGATCTACCTGAAGCCAGTATCTTATATTAGAACAAAGCAATGCCAATTCCTCTAGGTCCCTAACAGCCAGTTTGCAAGGGGATGACTTATAACTGATGCTAAGAACACACGATTGTTTCAATAAGGACCAAGCTCAACCTGTTAACCTCCCTTATATAGCTCTAAAAGTGTCAATAAATTGAGCTGAACTACTCCATTCCCTTGCAGTACACTGTCAAATATGGTTGAGATTCAAAAGAGCCTTCTCAATAATTTGAAAACATCCCACTCCTCCCCTTTAAATTCTATTTTTATCTTGGATTCTAAATGCATTTATAGTACTGATGAAAAAAATATACATCTAGAAGGTTCACTTCTGAAAAAGGTACTCAATCAAGAGAAAAATGGTTTTAATGTAATGTTATTATCCTGTCATTTAATTTAGCAATGACAAGTGATGATGAGATTTTGATTTGCATTAGAAATCTTAAACATTTTAGGATTCTGTTATGAACAGGCAATGATGAGTAATCTGTGTGATTGAGTAACTATGTGAATTCTTGGCTTACTGATGCTGCTACAAACAACACTCACAGCAACCTTAAAAAGAAAAAATATCCCATGTGGCTAAAAACAGGCCAAATAACTTGATTAGTAAGACTGTCACTAAAGAAACTTACGATTTCCACTATATTTATACTTAGATCTGGGTTACAATTCACTGGTTTGAATCAAGTGTAATTTTTATTATTGACGTGAGAATTCATTTAAAAATCACCAGATGATTACTGGGATGCATATGTATGTGGGGGAAGGGCAAAATCATGGGTACAGTAGGTGTGTTTGATGTGGGAGCAGATGGCTGGGATTTAAACTCATTTCTAAACAACTTCTATTAACACAAGCACTGTATTAATTCAGTGATCACTGAAATTCTTCACTCTTTTGCTAATTTCTCCTCTTTTTCTTCTGCATCCTTCCCCTACTCTTGTCTTTCTTCCCTCAACTGTAGACTTTCCCTGCATGAGGACAGGGACCAAGTATGTCATGTTCTCCATTTTATGCAATGTGTCTATCACTTGACAAGAAGTTAACAGATATTTGCTAATTGAACAGATTTTTGTAAGACTCTCCCTTTGTCTCTCTCTCTCTCTTTTTTTTTTTTTCAAACGGAGTCTCTCTCTGTCACCAAGGCTGGAGTACAGTGGCACAATCTCGGCTCACTGCAACCTCCACCTCCTCGGTTCAAGTGATTCTCCTGCCTCAGCCACGCGAGTAGCTGGGATTACAGGGATGCGCCACCAGGCAAGGCTAATTTTTGTATTTTGGGTAGAGAGGGGGTTTCACCATGTTGGCCAGGCTGGTCTCGAACTTCTAGCCTCAAGTGATCTACCTGCCTTACCCTCCCAAAGTGCTGGGGTTACAGGCATAAGCCACAGCAGCCAGCCTCCCTCTGTCTCTTTTCTGTGTCTCCCCAATATAGCATCTATTACTGTTCTGAAATGAGGATGTGGAAGTGTAGATTAGGGAAGCAGGGGGAGACTGGCAGGGATGACTGGGCAACTGTCTGACAATGACAACTTCATATTTTACCAGACCTTGCCCATTGCATTCCCAGTATCAGCAGCATTCCTCTTCCATAAGCAAGAACTGTAACTAGAAGTGATATATTCCTTCATTCATGCACTAATTCAACAAATGTTAATCATTGTGTCCTGATGTACCTCCAAGGCAAAATCAACTTGTTGACAATGGCATTAAACCTAACCCCGATGCAAGTAATACACGAGTGAAGAAAATATGTCACGGAATAAGGAGATTAGTACGTTTGATTCTTTTTTTTTTTTTTTTGAGGTGGAGTCTCACTCTGTCTCCTAGGCTCAAGTGCAGTGGTGTTATCTGGGCTCATTGTAACCTCTGCCTCCTGGGTTCAAACGATTTCCCTGCCTCAGCCTCTCGAGTAGCTAAAATTACAGGCACGCACCACTATGCCCAGCTAAAATTTTTTGCATTTTTAGTAGAGATGGGGTTTCACCATATTGGCCAGGCTGGTCTTGAACTCCTGATCCACCTGCTTCAGCCTCCCAAAGAGCTGGGATTACAGGCCTGACCCATGGCGCCTGGCCTGATTTTTTTTTTTTGAGACAGAGTCTGCTCTGTTGCTGAGGCTGGAGTGCAACACAAAAATGGCTCACTGCAGCCTCAACTTCCTGGGCTCAGATGACCCTCCCAACTCAGCCTCCTAGACAGCTGGGATCAACAGGTGCACACCACCACCTCCGGCTAATTTTTTGTAGGATGGGGTTTTGCCATGTTGCCCAGGCTGGTCTCAAACTTTTGGGCTCACGCGATCCTCCTGCCTTGGCCTCCCAAAGTGTAGGGATTGCATGTGTGAGCCACCGTGCCTGGCTGATTTATGTTTTTTAAAAGGAAAAAGATGGCCGGGCGCGGTGGCTCACACCTGTAATCCCAGCACTCTGGAAGGCCGAGACGGGCGAATCACGAGGTCAGAAGATTAAGACCATCCTGGCTAACACGGTGAAACCCTGTCTCTACTAAAAACACAAAAAAACTAGCCGGGCGTAGTGGCGGGTGCCTGTAATCCCAGCTACTCGGTAGGCTGAGGCAGGAGAATGGCGTGAACCCGGGAGGTGGAGCTTGCAGTGAGCCGAGATCGCGCCACCGCACTCCAGCCTGGGCGACTGAGCAAGACTGTCTCAAAAAAAAAATAAAAAAATAAAAAAATAATAAAAAAAAGGAAAAAGATATATGTATATGTTCTCCCATGATATGTACATGCATAAAAAGTGAAAAGTTAAATGACAGGTATTCAGAAAGAAAGGTGGGGACTAAAAGTTCGTGTTTTACTTTATATTCTTATGTACATAAATACATATGACAAGAATATTTCAGCGTATTATACGATACCACTTGTCACTACTTCAGATTCACGTGGCCTCTGCCTCATTTACTAGCCACGAGTTCTTCATGGGCACTAGCTGGCTTCTTGCAGGTGTCACCTAACAGAGCCTTACTGAATGCTGCTGTCATCCCACCCCTGGGCTTCTGTCTCTTCAGACTGTCCTGAAGGACTAAGCAGCCAGTGGTCAACTTGCAAATGTCAAATACCTTTGTATACACTCTTCCTTCTTCCCTGTCCCCTGCTCTTGACTCCTGGGTTATGGTGCTAACCGAGTATGTGCACTTAAGCCTCTGTCTTATGCTCCAGTTTCTGTTAAACCCAGACTAAGACAGTTTACGGCTGATTTAATTTTTTTTAAAGTAAATAAACTGAAGAGTGGAGAGAGCAACTAGAAAGTTAGTTACAAACAGGCAGAAGCATTTCTGAATTATAAATCCTAATTTACTTTGAATTAGACTTTCCTATCTTTCTTCCTTATTGAAATCATGAAATTATGCTCAGGTTCAAGAAAGCATCTGCACAAAGCACTGTCTCCTGGGATGAAAGCATTACTATGATTTGTTCTAATTTTAAAAAAAGAGGTTTAACAGAGTGTCAAAGACAGAAAAATTAAATTGCTCAAATTAAAAAGAAAAGGAAACAGTATTAGTAGAGATACGTTGTTACTACCATTTAAAGGTAAAAACAGTGTAAATTTCTGAATGAGGGAGAAAACCTGAACAGAGAAAACCATGCCTAAGAAATATATTTGAATTTAAAACAAATGCATAGCTTTTAAAATGCCACAATTGTCTTTAGGTTGGATTGAAAGGAACAGGGATAAATGTTCATACATGGCCCCAGTCTTCCCTGCCATGAGAGGCCACGTGGTTAGAGCCTGGGTGTGCCAGGCAGGAGGCCTGAGCCACTTACTGATTGTATTACTTTTGACAGCTTTTCCCTCTTTGAACCAGCTTCTTCTCTTGCAAAACAGGTTTAATAATACTTGTCAACTCCTTAAATGCCTGGGTTTTGTGCTCTGAGTTAATTCACTGACAGGTGTTACCAGAACAACTTATCAATTGCTCTTAACTTCTTGACAATGATGTGGTTTTTACAGATTCTCAGAGATTATTCAAACCAAAGGAAGAAATGACCCGGTTATATGGGGATGAGAAGTCTTTCAACTAAAGAGGTCACACTAATATTGGCTTCAGCCAAAAGTCACCAAATGTGTTGCTTTTTGGCTTTTGCATTGATCTTTTCTCCTTTTGGCTGCAAGCTTCTGACAACAGAAGCCTCTATAACAGGAGATTGTACTGTTAGTTATTACCCAATTAAAATTCATTACGCTAATTTATTATTCTTACTGCCTGTATTCTTCAACCATATCTGTTCTTCTCGGCATTTGTATATGCCACATTTAAAAGGCTGAGAGTAATTTCAAAATCAAGTTAGTGACATCTATTTCTACCTCTGTAAAAAAAAATTCCCAACTAAAAATTCATTCTATGTTCCCTAACCCTTCATTTGGAGACATATATATTATTTATTTAAGGTAATGAAACATAAATTACGCTTTATACAGTTTTTAACTGATCTTGATTTCTAACCCATATCTTTTTATTTAAGAGACAGGTTCTTGCTCTGTTGCCCAGGCTGGAGTGCAGTGGTATAATCACAGCTCACTGTAACCTCGAACTCTTGGGCTCAAACGATCCTCCTGCCTTGGCCTTCTGATTAGCTGGGACTATAGGGGCACACAACCATGCCCAACTAATATTTTTTGTTGTTGTTGTAGAAATGGGGTCTCGCTATGTTGCCCACGCTACTCTTGAACTCCTGGTCTCAAGCAATCCTCCCGCCTTGGCCTCCCAAAGCACTGAGATTACAGGCATGAAACTCTTATCTTTTCCTAGCTAAAATGTCTGTGACAAAAATGTCATTTTGTCTGAAGATGCAGCTACTCTGGAATTTGTACAGTGGACAAACAACACTCTAGCCAGAAGTGACCAGTCTTTCAGAGTGTCATATCCTTGACCCCTGTCTACTTAAAATTTACGTATGTGTGAAAAAGTGTACCAGGCAATGAGAGAGACAATAAAGATTAGTACATTATGGTATTCTCCCATGTTACAGTCTTACAGGGCTGACTTCATTCACATCTCTGCTCAAAGGTTACCTCTTTAGAGAGGACTTCCCAGACCACCTGATAGGAGACACTCCGTTCTTGATATAATTTTTAAGTATTGACTTATTTATTCTGACAAAAACAAACAAACAAACAAAAAACAAAAACCACCAGGTTTTTGAATCAGAGATAGTATTTACATACTTATAGTTTAGTTCTAACAGTCCCCTACAAGGTTACATGATAAGAATAACTCCCCAGTAATGAAATTTGGAGCCTATGTAGGACTTTTCACACACAGCTGCTGCTCCTTCTCCCCTCTGGGGTGGGGGAAGAAGCAGCTTGCATCACCTGCACATGACTTACTGACCTTTGCTTTGTAAACAAATCATCTCAGGGGGAGAAGGGGAGGGTCTCTAGGTTTACAACCCCTAGCATGAAAACAAATTATCTTGGGGAGAAGTCTCTGAATCTCTCCACACGTCTTTAACTTCCAAGGCTTGTTTGCCATTCAAACATTCTTTAGGCTGGGCGCAGTGGCTCACGCCTGTAATCCCAGCACTTTGGGAGGCCAAGGCGGGTGGATCACGAGGTCAGGAGATCAAGACCATTCTGGCTAACACGGTGAAACCTTGTTTCTATTAAAAACACAAAAAATTAGCCAGGCATGGTGGCGGGTGCCTGTAGTCCCAGTTACTCGAGAGGCTGAGGCAGGAGAAAGGCGTGAACCCGGGAGGCGGAGGTTGCAGTGAGCCGAGGTCGCGCCACTGACTCCATCCTGGGCGACAGAGCGAGACTCCTTCTCAAACAAACAAAAAACATTCTTTAACCCGGTGCCAGAAATCTTTGCTCAGAAAGTCCTGATCATGCAGAAACATGAAAACATTCATGAAGCATTACTTCCCAATAATTTTCTTCATAGCAATATCACTACATGACATTACAATACTCATTTCCTTCTTCTTTTCCTGCTTTCTTTTGGATTAACTGTATTCCATTTCACGTTCCCCGTTTCTGTGTTATAGTCTACCTTCTCTCCTCCTCCTCCTCCTTTTTTTTTCTGTAGAGACAAATCTCAGTAAGTTGCCCAGGGCTGGTCTCGAACGCCTGGCCTAAACTGAGCCTCCTACGTTGGCCTCTCAAAGTGTTGGGAATACAGGCATAAGTCACCATGCCTGGCTGATTCCCCCCCCCCCCCATTATTTTAAAAGTGGTTGATCTAGTGTTTAGAATACGCATCTTAAACCGATCACACTTTATTTTCAAACAGTACCATACCACTTTACTTAAAAATGTAATCTACTTTACGTATTCTTCCATTTCCTCTTTCTAACCTTTGTGCTACTGTCATACATTTTACTTCCACATGATGTGAACCTCACAATACTAGGTTACTACTTTATTAATTTAAAATGTCAATTGCCTTTTAAAGAAATTAGGAAGTGAAGAAAAAGTCTTTGTATTTACCCATATATTTACCATTTCTGGGGGTCTTCATTCCTTTGGACGGATCTGAGTTTCCATTTGGAATCATTTTGGTTCCACCTAAAGGAACTTCCTTTAACATTTATTATAGTGTGAGTTTTCTGGTGATAAATTCTTTTATTTTCCTAAAAAGTCTTTAGGAAGTCTTTATCTTTCCCCTTTATATTAGAAAGATATAGAATTCCATGTTGACAGTTTATTTTTCAAGCACTTTAAAGATTTTTTTTTCTTCTGACTTACATCTTGTTTCTGACAGGAAGTCTGCAGTCAATCTTCGTTCATCTATATGTAACGTGTGTCTTTTTTTTCTTAACCTCTGGGTGCTTTTAAGAGTTTCTGTTTATAACTGATTTGCAGGAATCTGATCACAATGTGCTCTGATGTGGTTTATATCATGCTCATCTTGCTGGATGTTCATTGTTTGCATAGTTTGCATCAAGTTTAAAAAATTTTAGTCATTATTTCTTCAAATGCTTTTAGTGCCTCTCTGCTTCTCTCTCCTTTTATTCTTAAGACTCCAATGACATATATGGTAGACTGTTCCACAGGTCACAGACACTGTGCATTTTTTTCTCTGTTGCTTCAGTTTAGATAATCTCTTTTACTAGTTTTTCAAGTTCACTTATCCTTTCTTCTGTCATGTTCACCCTATTAGGCTCATCCAGTGAATTTTTTATTTCAGATATTGTATTTTTCATTTTATAGACCTCTAATTTGGTTCATTCATATATCTTCCATTTTTCTTGTGTTCATCTTTTTCTTTAAATCACTGAGCACATTTGTAACACGACTTTTAAAATCCCTTTCTGGCTGGGCGTGGTTGCTCATGTCTATAATCCTAGCACTTTAAGAGGCTGAGGTAGGAGGACTGTTTGAGCGCAAGAGTTTGAGACTAGCCTGGGCAACACAGGGAGATCTTGTCTTTACAAATAATTTAAAAATTAGCTGGGTATGGTGGCGTGCACCTGTGGTCGCAGCTACTCGGGAGGCTAAGGTAGAAGGATTGCTTGTGCCTAGGAGGTTGAGGCTGCAGTGAGCTCTGATTGCACCACTGCATTCCAGCCTGAGTAACAGAGTAAGACCCTGTCTCAAAAAAAAAAAAAAAAAAAGCCTTTTTGCTAATTCTACCATCCCTGTTTTTCTGTGTTTATTTTGAGTGAGTGGTTTTTCTCCCCACTCTTGGTTATAGATCACATTTTCCTGATTCTTTGCATGTCTAGTGATCTCTGGATGCTCACTAGTTATTCCAACATGGGCAGAAATAAATATTTTTGAATGAATGGTCTACAGCTTAAAAGACATTATATAGAAAGTTGAGATGACAGATGCCTAATAAGTAATACAGATAAATAATATAGAGATGACAGGTACATAATAAATAATACAATGGGGTGAGAGCAGGGCAAAAGTGCTATGTACGACAGAAGCCCAAGGGAAAAAGTAAGCCAGTTATGAAATTTCCAAATTGGAAATGAAGTTATGTGACGGGAGTCTTTATAAACTTAGTTGGGAATATAGTCAGAAAAGTGGGGACAAAAAGGGGCACATCCTTTTTATTCTTCCAGTATGGCATGGAGGGCTGAGTATACAAGGTGTTGGGAGAGGCTTATCACTCAAAACATTAAACATACACATAAAAATTAAAATACCACCTAAGCTCAGCAAATCTTTTTGGATAATTATATATACATCTCCTTACTTCCAGCTGAGAACAGTCCTAGAGGAAGAAAAAAAGTTGGATAGGGAGGTGGAGAATGAGCTAATTTTGGAATTAGAGATTGCAAGAGGTGAGGGCAGGCAAAATGTATATGTATGTACAGGGGATTAGGAAGTGGGGATTGGACAACTATTGCCATTTTGGATGGCAAAAGGTATGTGTACAAGAACTGGAAAGTGGGAAAATCAGAATGCTGAAAAACAGAGCAAAAAGGGTTTGGTGGAACAAAGTCATTTGTCAAAAGTTCCTGATGACTTGCTTTTAAATTCACTGAAGACAAGAAAAGTATGCATTTGTAAAATAATAAAAATGACAGTGACAAATAACTACAAAACCAATATTTTATTTTGTATTTTGCCAATTAATTATAGTAAATTTTAAATTCTAGAATGACTTCTGTCACTACATTATAATTATCTGGGTTACATCTTTTTGCCATCTGTTCATGTAGTTTAAAGAAATAAAAACAGATTTTAATTTTATCCTAAGCAAAATACAATTAGAAGGATAAATCAGCATAAGAAAAAATAATGTAATCTGGAATCAATTATTAAATTTTAATTTATCTACTGTTTTTGGTGATCATGTATAATCAATAACTCATTATGTTATTTTGAGCTTAACAGGCATTATCATCAGTTTTAGGGAGAAAGTGAGAATTCAAAAAGTATTGGCTTATCAAAAAAACACAAAGCTGTTAGGGGTTGAGCGAATTTTTAATTCGGCTATTCTGACTCCACTGCTATAGTTTTTAATCACAATATGCTACTTTCTTTGACAATTGGTATTCTTTCAATTTTGACTATAATGTTGGATATTCAATAGATAAAACACACAAATATTTACTTAACAGTCAATTTATATAAGAGCATAAGAAACAATAATTCTATACTAAAAACGACCTATATTTCATCCCTTTCCACCACTTCTTGTTTTGAGTGTGTCACTAGGTGACGTTACAGAGGAAAGAATGGTGGCTTTCCTGGTGGTCTCTTGACACTGTTCATTCTTAAAATCTTACTTATATTTAAAATATCTTTGCACAGCCTATTCTGTGTGCCTGAAGGTTCTTTCCTTTGCTTCTCAGTTGAGCTAATCCATTCAAATCCTTTAAAATTCAACTCAGACAATCATCTCCTTTGGGGGTCCTAATATAGTAAGTCCAATTGAAATAATACACTAATAATGGCAGATATTTCCAGAGGACTTATTATATGATAAATACTGCACTAAACACTTTATAACTATCAATTCACTTAACCATTACAATAATCCCATGAGAAAGTTATTATTATTTTCATCCTATTTCACAGATAAGGAGAATGAAAATCAGAGAGATTACAAAACATATCCATGTTCACCCAGTAGAAGATGGCAGGGCCAGGATTCAAAGCAAGGTTGATCTGACTCCAAAACTTACAACATATTATCCAGAAATGTACCTAAAGCCTTTGGACTGATTTATATTTTACGATTTTATAATTTATTGTGTAATTTTTATTTAATAGTAATTATACTTCTGAAGAACGTTGGTGTTCTACAAGCTGAACTAAGATGCTGAGATGGAAAGGTTAAATAATGGTGCTCCTTTCCTACTTAATTCAGAAGGCATTAAGTGAATGGACACAATGTTATCAAATTTAACTTTTCTTCTTAAACCCCTGAGTGCAGTATTCTTTATGTAACCTATAGTCTAGCAGAAGAGAGCACACAATTTCATGGGAAGTATGAATATAGTTAACTGAAGTTTAATGTTCTGTGGTATTCCACAAAAAGCATGACTTGTGCTCTACAGCAGTGGTCCCCAACCTTTTTGGCACCAGGGACCGGTTTTGTGGAAGACAATTTTTCCATGGATCAGGGGGAGGAAATGGTTTCGGGATGATCCAAGCACATTCCATTTATTGTGCACTTTATTTCTATTATTGTTACAATGTAATATATAATGGAATAATTATACAACTCACCATAATGTTGAATCAGTAGGAGCCCTAAGCTTGTTTTCCTGCAACTAGACGGTCCCATCTGGAGGTGATAGGAGACAGTGATACCTGAAGTGTGTTGTTTATGTCCAGTCTACTCCATAATCTCATTTTGGTTGCTGTTACTGCAGAAAACCCTGCTCACAAAGATAGGACGTTGGAAATGGAAGCAAGCTTTTCAGGGCTTTTGGGGCAATCTCTGGATATTCTGCCTTGACTTCAATCTGGACTGTATGAAGATTTGAAGCTGTTTCAACATACTTTTAAGGCCACCGTCATTTGCGATTTCAAGCAGTTGGTTCTCCTCCAGCACGGACAAAGTCGATTCACCTTGGCTTATCCACAAATGGGTTGTGGATCCATTCCTTCCCAGTTTGGGGGGTCTTTTGTGGTTGGGAAGTAATGCTCAAACTCCTTTGAAAGCTGAGATATGTGATCATGCACCAGCTGGGGGAAAGAAGGCCCTGGCTCAGTCTCTTTCAAAATCTCTGCTAATGTTTGAAACATGTCAGAAATTCCAGTGTTCACTTGTCACCCCCATAATTCCAGTTTGGTTTTGAATGCGGCCCCTTTATCTGACAACTCGAACACAGTCGTTGTTCTCCCTGAAGTGACAGATTGAGTTCGTTGAGCAGGTTGAATATGTCACACAAGGAAGCAAAGTTTGCAACCCATTCTGTGGCACTGAAATGTGCTGCCAGTGGTGACTGTTTTTCTCAAAGAAATCTCTGGAGTGGCTCTTGTAACTCAAAAACTCTGATCAGTGACCTACCTTTAGAAAGCCATCTCACTTCTGTGTATAAGAGAAGACGTGTGCACTGCGCCCACCTCCTCATAGAGCTGTGCGAAGGAGACGTGAGTTAAGGGCATGTACTTTAATGTGGCTGATAATTTTAATCACATCCTGCAAAATGCTGTTAAGTTCAGGTGACATTTTTTGGCTATCCAGCATTTCTCTATGGATGACATGGTATGTAGACCCACATTCAGAAGCAACCTCTTTGATCTGAGTAGTGAAACCAGAAAGCTGTCCAGCCATGGCAGCCACTCTGTCCACGCATATACTCACACAAAATGACCAGTTCAGTTTTCCTGACATGTAATCATTCAAAGACTTGAACAGTTCTGCAGCTGTGGTGTTGGCTGGCAACAAAAGTGCACATAACATATCCTCATGCACATCTTCCTGAAAAATACATTACACAAAACAAGCATAGTTGCCTTGTTGTCAACATCGGTAGACTCATCAACCTGGACTGCGTACCACAGTGACTCATTAATCCACTCTAGCAATTGTGCCTCAATGTCTTCTGCTATTTCATCAATTTGTCTAGTTATGGTGCCAGCTGAATGAGGAACTTGTGCCACCTTTTGAACTGCAGCCTCTCCTAAAAGTTCATGACAAATGTCTTTAGCAGCAGGCAAGGTCAACTCTTCACCAACAGTAAAGGACTTCTTAGCTTTAGCGATGCGTTTAGCCACTAACAATGATACTGTCAGTACAGACACATTTGATGAAGCTGTGGCCTTCAATGATTGCTTCTGTTCTTCCCGTTCACTTTTTTTTTTTTTTTAAACTCCAAAGGCTTGTCTTTTAATGTGCAGTGCTTGGTCTCCATGTAGCAAAGCAGTTTTTAAGGTTTCACGGCTTCGTTGGATAGCCAGTTACCACATATTACACAAAGCAGGTTTGGAGAATGTGAAATCACCTATTGCAATGCACCCGTAATTTAAATAGGACTCTTGGTATTTTCTTTTAAATGCAGCTTTCATTTTGTTGCCAGTCTTAAAGTCTTCTGCTGTCTCATCACTGGGTCTTTCCCCCCTTTTCAAAGAAGCTCTCCAGTGACGTTTATTTTTTACTCATTTTGGCTAGGATTAGCTCATTGGCTTACCAAAACTGTGACTGAGACAAGTGTGCAGCGTGAGAAAGAGGCATGGTAAATAAAATAATGGGTGGCCCATGTGTGGGCTAAAATAACTGTCGGATTCTGACTTAAAGCCTGCTACCAGATGCAGCTGTACAACTGAAGTACATCAACTCACTTGCCACTATAAAGTTAAGCCTGCCACCAGATACAGCTTAACTGTCACTTGCCACTCACTGATAAGGTTTTGACATGAGTCTGCAAGCAGTTGACTTATTATGGTTTCTGTGCAGTCAAACCTCTCTGCTAATGTTAATCTGTATTTGCAGCTGCTCCTCAATACTCCACCTTAGATCATCAGGCATTAGATTCTCACCAGTGTACAACCTAGATCCCTTGTATGTATAGTTCACAATAGGGTTCACGCTCCTATGAGAATCTAATGCTACTGCTGATCTGATAGGAGGCGGAGCTCAGGAGGTAATGTGAGCAATGGGGAGTGGCTGTAAATACAGATGACGCTTTGCTCACTTGCCTGCCACTCACCTCCTGCTTTGCAGCCTGGTTCCTAACAGGCCACGGATCAGTACTGGTCTGTGGCCCAGGGTCTGGGGACCCCTGCTCTACAGCCTTAATGAGTTTGAAAAATAGTGTTCTAAAGAGTGGTTTATTGTAACATAACACATTTAAAATAAATTCAAATAAATCAGAACTCCCAACAAATGTGACTGGATTACATTCTCTAGTAAAAAGAAAAAAGTATCGCAGTTATAAAAAAATTAATAAATCAAACAAGCCAACAAAAGGCTAAAATCCAGGTATGTGCTGTTTATGAGACACAATGAAGGGTGAAAAGAAAAAAAGACAGGACAAGATATACAAGGCAAATAGCAACTAAAATAAACCTGGATAGCTTTATCAATATTAGCCAAAAATTAAAAAATAAAACAGCTTAGGGCAAAGACAGATAAAATATGGCAACTCGCTTTAATCAAAAGGTTAAATTCATCAGCACCACAGGAAAGGGGGAAAAACAGTTAAACTCGGCAGGAAAATGTAATAATTCAAGTCTAAATATAACCAATAAAATAGCTGTAAAATACATAAAACCAAAATAAATATAACAACAAGAAGAAATTGTCAAATCCACCATCATGGTAGGTGATATTAACACAATTCCCTAGGTAAGGGACACGTCAAGCAGACAGAAAATCAGCCTAGCTTAATAAATGTATATAAAACACCACAGTTGAACACCCAACAAACAACAAACATGGTAAGAAGGAAGCAATTTGTGGTGGAAGCAGAAGCTTGAATGGATGCAGGGGTGTAAAGGAGACCAATAAGGGCAAAACACTGGCAGGGTTGGGAAGGAGTAGGTGCTATATTTGCAGAGAAAGCCTGCAAATAGAGAGAGGAGCGAGGGTATGGAGCACACATGGGGAGGACAGTGGGGCCAGGGTAATGATGGAGCACTTGGGTAAAAATTCAACAACAATCCATTTCCTAGGAACCTTCCCTGGTTCCTGCTCTTCCTGAGACCTGGCTGTTAAGCTAATTCTGGGTCCCCTGGCAAGCAAGTATCCATTCTTGAAGTAACTGAAATGATCCTCCGCTCATTACAACCCAAAGAACTAACCAGTTAAATAATGCAGTTTCCTGGCTGCAGCTGTCAGTAGGGTGAAAGTTCTGCTGGAACCAGGGACCCCACACAGCCATTCTACATAGCTGCTATTCTTGGGCAACTGTGGCATGCCAGCATTCCTACCTTCCCTCCACAAATGTTCACTGAGTAACTACTTTGAGCAAGGTACTGTGATAGTTTGAAATAGCTTAAAAGAAACATTTTAGATAATATTCTATTTTCTTTATGGTCTTGACAGAATACCAAAGAACTGCTTATGATTTTCATTGAGACAGCCTGAAGGACTTTAAAATCGAGTTTCTAAAAGATTTTTGGCAGAGTATTTGGTTGAAAACTTAGGTAACTAAAAATGTAGATCTGTGTTTCTCACTTCAAAATGAAGATTTCTAACTCAGAAAAAACCAATATTGTTGCTATAACAGTGTATGAATTGTAACTTTTTAAACTGGTGGTAAAAATCCAGATGTAAAATATAATTTGTAAAGGGTACTTAAAAAACTGTTGCACAAATTACTTTCTGCAATGCTACAGAAGAATTGCATTTGAAGATATTTTTGACTATGGAAGACAAGCCAGTACCTAATATGTGATGTATTTGGGAAACAAACCAAAACAAACAAACAAACAAAAAACCAAAACACCCTGAAACAAAAAATCCCAAACCCAAAGCAAAAACAAAACTCTCAGCTTTTATTTAGAAAACACATCAACCATATACAAACAGAGATAATTTATAGCAGCCTTCTGCATGTATACAAGAAACACTCCAAGTCAAACTAGTCATATAAAAATCACAAAGAAGGTAAAGCAAGGCAGATGGAAATATTTTAAATGCTCATATGAAGAATTTGAGGCCTCAAAAAAGTGTCTTCAATCAGTCGTCTTAAGAGGAACCTTATACAATTCAAAGAAATCTTGTCCTTGAAGATAATATGACAAAAAGGTAGTTCATTACTGTGTAGAAAATACTAAAAAGTATTAAAATTGTATTCAATGAAGTACATCTTGATTTAGTATGAAAACTACGGAAGAAACTGGAATAATCTCAGATCGTTTTTGTGATACTCAATCCATTCTCAGCATATATTTGTTACAGTTACTACATTCCAGACTCTGTGTGAAGTTCTAGAGATATTCAGACCCTGTCCTCACTTAGCTTACAGTTTAGTTTTAACATTGTACAATCACTCTCAGAATGGAGGAAGATGCAGCCACCTAACTAGGAGGCAACTGTCCTGGGCGGAACTCACATAATTCAAGAACTGATATTCACTGGACAGCATCATGTGATATAATGTGTCAAGAATGAAGACTCTGTATTACCACAGTGGAGAGACTGGATAACCAGATATGATGCCACTTAAACACTGATGTGTTTATCTGTGCCAATCATGATTCCCCTTGGTCAGGAATAACTCCAACCCCTTTCTCTTAAAGGTTAATTTCTCCAAATTGCTACAGTATTTTGTCACATTTGCTCTACTTCATAGTTCCTGCTTTTATCAGTAAGTCACTTTTTCTCTATCCCTGTGGCACATTAAAATTTACGGGGAATTTAAAAAACAAAAATTGATGCCTGGATTTCCTCCCTGGAGAGTCTGGTTTAACGGATTCTAAATGGCAACCAGGTTTGAGAATCTCTCTCTTCCATATTTCCACAATATTTTATGCTAGCCAGAGTCTTAAAATTCTCCTTTCACTCTTACATTATTAGTTTCTTTGCTGCAGAACTCTTAACCAGCATCTTTACATTTTTTTTTTCTTTGAACTCTCTTGTTTAAAATCTTAAGGAGTGTTCAACAGAAAAATGGACAAAGGATCCGTGGCTGGCAACTCACAAAAGAAACACAAATAAATAACAAACATCTGGAAAACATTCGACATCTCCTTTTATAATCAAACATGAAAACATTTATCATCTCTCAACTAGTAATGTGTTCGTTAAAAATCCAGGAAATAGGCCTTTCATACACTGTGAGTAGGAGTGTATTTCAGAAGAACTTTTATGAAGGCAAATTACCAATATATTTCAAAAGTTTAAAAAATGTTACTTCCAGCCAGGTATGGTGTCTCACGTCTGTAATCACTGCACTTTGGGAGGCCAAGGTGGGCAGATAGCTTGGGGTCAGGAGTTTGAGAGCAGCCTGGGCAACATGGTGAGACCTTTGTCTCAACCAAAAAAAAAAAAACAAACAATTAGCTGGGCATGGTGGCATGCACCTGTAGTCCCAGCTACTCAGCAGGCTCAGATGGGAGGATTGATTGAGCCTGGAAGGTCAAGGCTGCAGTGAGCTGCGATCGTGACACTGCATTCCGGCCTGGGTGACAGAACTAGACCTTGACTCAAAAGAAAACAAAACACAAACAAGAATGTTATTTCCTTTGACCTAGAAATTCCATCTCTAGGAATTTACCTAAGGAAACAGACATGAGTCCAAAAGATAAGCGTTCAAAGAAGTTCATCATGGCAAACAGAAACAACTTAAAAGTACTTATTTAGGGCACTGAATCAACAAATTTTTGTATATCTATGTAACAGAGTATTAAATGGCCACAAAAATGATGCTGCTGAGACTGAGGAGGGCAGAGAAGGTATGAGGTTTACTGAGCTCCTTGCCTGTACAGACACATTTTTCCTCTTGCACAAACATATACTTAGACATGATAGATATACATGCATACGGGGATGCAAAATTGCATAAGAGGACATAAAAGAGGGACTACAAATGGGAGACAAAACAAAAAAATAGTCTAAACTGAAATAGGAAAAGGGAGGCTTGGTGAGTAAGATGAAGAATAGGGACTTTACAAAGAAAATGCAAGAAACTAAAAGGAAAAGCAGTGTTGCTGTTATGGAAAACAATATGGTGGGTCCTCCAAAAAATTAAACATAGAATTACCATATGATCCAGCAATCCCACTTTTGGGTATATACTCAAAAGAACTGAAAACAGGGGCTCAAACAGGTATTTGTACACCCATGTTAATAGCAGCATTGTTCACAATAGCCCAAAGGTAGAATGATCTTATGATCCAGCAATCCCACTTTTGGGTATATACTCAAAAGAACTGAAAACAGGGGCTCAAACAGATATTTGTACACCCATGTTAATAGCAGCATTGTTCACAATAGCCCAAAGGTAGAAGCAACCCAAATGTCCATTGACAGATGAATAAACAAAATGTGTAATGTACATAAATGGAGTATTTTTCAGCCTTAAAAGGAAGAAAATTCTGAAATATGCTACAACATGGATACATTTTGAAAACATTATGCTAAGTGAAGTAAGCCAGTTACAAAGACTCCACCTATATGAGATACTTTGACTCCAATTATACATATGGTGAACTGTTCCACAGGTTACAGAGGCTCTGTGCATTTTTCCTCTATGCTTAAATTTAGATAATCTCTATTACTATGTCTTCAAGTTTACTTACCCTTTCTTGAGGATGTTATGCCAAGTGGAATAAGTAAGTCACATAAGGGCAAAGACTGCATGATTCCACTTATATAATGTACCTAAAAGTAGTCAAATCCATAGCGATACAAAGTGGAATAGTAGTTGCCAGGGGCTGAGGGGAGGAGGGGATAGGGAGCTATTGTTTAATAAGGACATCATTTCCGTTTAGGAATATGAAAAAAGTTTTGGAGATGATTAGTGGTGATGTTTGTAAAAAAATGTGGATGTACTTAATGCTAATGAATTGTAAATTTAAAATAGTAAATGTTATGCATATATAATAAAAATGGCAGGTCTGAAAAAAATTCTAAAGGACAATAATACTAAGTACTCTGATACTGATAATTGCAATATTAGCTTTGTTTTCTTTTTCAAGGAAATTGGTCCTTACTAGCACTTCTGAACACTTTGTCTCCTGCAAATCCAGTACATGTCAAACTTCTGAAATGCTACTCAAAACTTCACAGTAACACAATGTGTTATATTTGAGAGCCAAAAGATAAAAACTTTAATCCTGGCTCTAATCCTAATTAGGTATTAGCTGGGGGAAAATCAGTTAATTCTTTCTAGACTTGTGCTTCCTATATTTAAAATGAACAGGGTGGTCATTTCAACACAAAAATGAACTCAAGTTTCTTTGCTACTCAGATATTCTCTAGTTCCACAGTACCTAAGTTCCCCGACAACAATTTACACATTATAAATATCTTTGTTACATGGGTGGTTGAGCTTTGCGTAGTTTTTTTTTTTCCTTAAGAATGTTGTACTGGTATATGGAAGATTCTATTTCGTATTTTAACATTCTATTTTATGTTTATATCTTCTGTCATTTCATTGCCTCCATTTAATATTTGCAAACTTTTTGAGCTAAATTTGTCATTAGCGTCTCCATTACAATTATGAAAGAATACCTGTATTTTTTCTTAAATCTCAAAACCAAATTAGGACTTTTTTCCCCTAGAGAGAATCTGACTATCTCTTAATTGTTTGATAACATTTATTTTGATTTTTAAGGAATATAACTGCCCCCCCCCCCCCATAAAAGTAGTAAGCATGGAATGCTTTTGTTCTATCAGATGGGATTCTTTCCAAGGATCTACCTTCTAGGTCTTGTCAATGTGGGAAAGTAAAGTTTCAACATTAGTGTTTTCTTACAAAAGATTAGAGAGCGAATGCTTGATTCATGCCCACTTTACTAAACAGTTGTTTCCAACTATTTTAGCCCCTAAATATTTCTTCTTTTCTTTTCTTTTTTTTTTTTTTTTTGAGACGGAGTCTCGCTGTATTGCCCAGGTTGGAGTGCAGTGGCATGATCTTGGCTCACTGCAAGCTCCGCCTCCCAGGTTCATGCCATTCTCCTGCCTCAGCCTCCTGAGTAGCTGGGACTACAAGTGCCCGCCACCACACCTGGCTAATTTTTTGTATTTTGAGTAGAGACGGAGTTTCACCATGTTAGCCAGGATGGTCTTGATCTCCTGACCTCGTGATCCGCCTGCCTCAGCCTCCCAAAGTGCTGGGATTACAGGTGTGAGCCACCGCGCCCAGCGCCCCTAAATGTATCTTTAGGCTTTTTCCTCTTTTTGATTCCCAGCACTACTGTCCTAGTTCGCACCATCATCAACATTTCTGAGTACTATTGCTTTCAATGGGTCTTCCTGTCTTCAAGAAGAATGCCTTTGATGCCTTCAAAACATTGGCTTCTTTTAAATCTGACTTTAGCACTAAGTGAACTATGTGAAATATAAATCTGGCTGTCATTCTTATACTTTGAGCCCTTCACTGGTTTCCAGGGCCACAGAATAAAACCAAAGCACCTCAGCATGGCTGATCAGGCCTTTCATCACCACTGTGTATCTTGATGTTCTAAGATCCAAGGGTTGCTGCCTCAGCATGTACCATGCAAGCACCTCCATGATTTTGCTTCTGTGTGTAACCCCAGGTGGTGGAATGTCTTCCTTCCCCTTTTTTCTGGGTTAGCACCTGCTTATTTTTAAAAATTTGGCTCAGGTGGCATCTCTTCCAGGAAGTTTTCCCTGTTCTCCCGCATAACCTGCAGGCACTTACCACGTCATACTATAATAATCTCTTTTTGTGTCTGCCTTCTTCTTTGGACTCTAAATTCCCTAAGAGCAGTGCTATGGTTCAAATGTTTGTACCCTCCTAAACTCATGTTGAAATTTAATTGCCAATGAAATGGCACTGGCAGGTGAGACTTTTAAGTGGAGTTTAGGTCATGAGAGCTCTGTCCTCATGAATGGATTAATGCCATTATCATGGCAGTGAGTTTGTTATCAAGGGAGTGAGTTCCTAACAAAAGGACAAGTTTAACCTCTTTTTACTTCTCTCTCTTCCTCCCCACCCGCTTTATTCTTCTACCATGGAATGGCACAGCGATTTCACCAGATGCCCTTGATCTTGGACTCTCCATTCTGGAGAGAACCATGAGCCAATACATTTCTGTTCATTATATTTAATGAACAGAACTTAAAGGGGTTATTACCACTGACCCCACGGAAATACAAATAACCATCAGAGAATATTATAAATCCCTCTATGCACACAAACTAGAAAGTTTAGAAGAAATGGATAAATTCCTGGACACATACACTCTCCCAAGACAGAACCAGGAAGAAACTGAATCAATCCTTGAACAGACCAACAATGAGCTCCGAAATTGAATCAGTAATAAATAACCTACCAACTAAAAAATAGGCCAGGAGCAGACGAATTCACAGCTGAATTCTGTCAGATGTACAAAGAAGAGCTAGTACCATTGCCACTGAAACTATTCCAAAAAACTGAGGAGGAGGGACTCCTCCCTAACTCATTCTATGAGGCCAGCATCATCCTGATACCAAAACCTGGTACAAGAAAAAAACAAAATTGAATCCAGCAGCACATCAAAAAGCTAATCCACCATGATCAAGTAGGCTTTTCCCTGGGATGCAAGGTTGGTTCGACATATGCAAATCAATAACTGTGATTCATCACACAAACAGAACTAAAGACAAAAACTACATGATTATCTCAATAGTTGTAGAAAAGGCTTTCCATAAAATGAACACCCCTTTGTGTTAAAAACTCTCAATAAACTAGGCATTGAAGGACCATATCTCAAAATAATAAGAACCATCTATGACAAACCCACAGCCAACATCATACTGAATGGGAAAAAGCTGGAAGCATTTCCCTTGAAAACCAGCACAAGATAAGGATGCCTCCTCTCGCCACTCCTATTCAACATAGTAGTGGAAGTCCTTGCCAGAGTAACCAGGCAAGAGAAAGAAATAAAAGGCATTCAAGTAGGAAGACAGGAAGTCAAACTATCCCTGTTTGCAGACGACATGATTCCATACCTAGGGAACCCCACAATCTTGGCCCAAAAGCTCCTTAAGTTGTTAAACAACTTCAGCAAAGTCTCAGGATACAAAATCAACACACAAAAAATCACTAGCATCCTGATACACTAACAGTCAAGCCAAAAGCCAAATTAAGGATGCAATCCCATCCACAATTACCACATACAAAAAAAAGAATGCCTAGAAATACAGCTATCCAGGGAGATGAGAAATCTCTACAATGAGAACTATAAAACACTGATTGAAGCCTCTCGCCACTCCTATTCAACATAGTAGTGGAAGTCCTTGCCAGAGTAACCAGGCAAGAGAAAGAAATAAAAGGCATTCAAGTAGGAAGACAGGAAGTCAAACTATCCCTGTTTGCAGACGACATGATTCCATACCTAGGGAACCCCACAATCTTGGCCCAAAAGCTCCTTAAGTTGTTAAACAACTTCAGCAAAGTCTCAGGATACAAAATCAACACACAAAAAATCACTAGCATCCTGATACACTAACAGTCAAGCCAAAAGCCAAATTAAGGATGCAATCCCATCCACAATTACCACATACAAAAAAAAGAATGCCTAGAAATACAGCTATCCAGGGAGATGAGAAATCTCTACAATGAGAACTATAAAACACTGATTGAAG